>NW_027182645.1:0-58764 GCF_040807025.1 Struthio camelus
CCCCTGGAGCCTCGGACCCCCCGGGACCCCCCGGATCCCCCCGGCCCCCCCCGGAGCCTCGGAACCCCCCCGGACCCCCCCGGGCCCCCCCTGGAGCCTCGGACCCCCCGGGACCCCCCGGATCCCCCCGGCCCCCCCGGGAGCCTCGGACCCTCCCGGGCCCCCCCTGGAGCCTCGGACCCCCCGGACCCCCCCCGGGAGCCTCGGACCCCCCGGATCCCCCCGGGACCCCTTCATATCCCTGAACATTGCGGCCTGGGGGCGCGGGGGGGTCACACGGGCCCCCCCGGAGCCTCGGACCCCCCGGGACCCCCCGGATCCCCCCGGCCCCTCCCCGGGAGCCTCGGACCCCCCGGCCCCCCCGGGCCCCCCGGGAGCCCTCGGACCCCCCAGACACCCCGGGACCCCCCAGACACCCCCCAAATCCCCCCGTACATCTGGACATGCGCCCTGAGGGGGGGGCCACGATCACACACCCCCCCGGACACCCCTGGGACCCCCAAATCCCCCCCACACACACACCCAAGCACCACCGGGACCCCCCAACCCCCCTCCAGCCCCTCCGAGCCCCCCCCCCGCTCCTCCCCGGGGCCCAGGCGTCCGAGTCCCCCCCCCCCGGGGCCCAGGCGTCCGAGCCCCCCCCCCCCCCGCTCCTCCCCGGGGCCCAGGCGTCCCGAGCCCCCCCCCCCCCCCGCTCCTCCCCGGGGCCCAGGCGTCCGAGCCCCCCCTCCCCCCCGCTCCTCCCCGGGGCCCAGGCGTCCGAGTCCCCCCCCCCCCCCCGGGGCCCAGGCGTCCGGCGCCGCGCCGCACCGTAGAGGACGCCGAGCGCCAGCCCCACGTCGGCCTGGGTGAAGCCCAGCGTGATGCGCCGGTGCTTGAGCTCCTTGGCGAACTGCTCCATCTCCTCCGTCGTCGGCGTCTGCTGCGGCCGCAGCGCGCGTGGGGCCCGGCGTCCGGGACCCCCGCGACCCCCCCCTCCGCGAGGGGCCCCGGCGTCCGGGACCCCCGCGAGCCCCGGGACGGGGGCCGCTGCACCCCGGCGCCTTCCCCGAGGGGCCTCGGCGTCCGGGACCCCCGGGACCGGAGCCGCTGCACCGCCGCCCCCTCCTCCGCGAGGGGCCCAGGCGTCCGGGCGCTCCCCCCCCCCCGCCCACCCCGGCGCGCGGGGGCTCCACGTACCTCGGCGTCGCCGTCGGGGCCGCGGGCGCTGCCGGGGCCGCTGCCGGGGCCGGGGGGGCTGCCGGGGCCGCCGGGCTCGGCGGGGGGCGGCGGCGGCGGCGGCGGCGGGGGGGGGGCTGGGGGGGGTCCAGGGCGGCGGGGCGGGGGGGGCCCAGGCCGCCGGGGGGGCCCCGAAGGCGCCGCCCGGCCCCGGCCCCGGCCCCGGCGCTGCCCAGGGCTCGGCCGCGCTCCAGCCGCGGGCGCCGCCGTCGGGGGCCCGGGGGGGCGCCGAGCCCGAAGCCCCCCGCGAAGGTCTCGGCGCCGAAGGGGCCCGGGGGGCTCGGCCGCGGCGAAGGGGAACGGGCGGCTCAGGTCCTGCCCCAGGGGCCCGCCATCGGGGCCCAGGCGTCCGGGAGCTCACGAGGGTCCCAGGCGCGCGGGGGTCCGAGGGGGCCCAGGCGTCCGGGCAGCTCACGAGGGTCCCAGGCGCGCGGGGGTCCGAGGGGGCCCAGGCGTCCGGGGCGGGAGCGGAGAGCTCACGAGGGCACTCGGGACACCCCGGACAGACCCTGCGGGGTCCCGGCTGCGCATGGGGGGCCCAGGCGTCCGGGCGGGACGCGCTGCCTCTTGCCGGGCGGGATGGGTCCCGGCGCGCGGCCGGGGGACCCAGGCGTCCGAGGGTCCCTCGCGGTCAAGGTGATGCGGAGGCTCGCGGGATGCCCGGCCGGCGAGGACCCAGGCGTCCGGGGCGGTGGCGGTCTCGGCTGCCCCCGTCGCCCCCCCCCGGCCCGAGCAACGGGCCCAGGCGTCCGGGGCGGGAGCGGGGGTCGCGTCCCAGCTCCGGGGCGGCGGCGGACCCAGGCGTCCGGGGCGCGGGGGCTGCGGAGCCCCCGGCCGCCACCTTGGAAAGGGGGAGGGGGCGCGGCGGGAGGAGCCCAGGCGTCCGAGGAGAGGAAACGGAAGGGCCCAGGTGCCCCGGGGGGGCGGGCAGCCCCCCAAGCCGAGAGCACTGGCTGGAAGGGACCCAGGCGTCCGGGTATAGAGCCGACGTTGTCGGCCGGGGAGAGCAGGGGGCAATGGGGAAAGGACCCAGGCGTCCGAGCGACTGAGTCCCACCTGCAGCCCGGGGCAAAGCCCCCTCCCCCCCCCCCGGGCATTAACCCCTCCCTGCCCGCCCCGCCCCGCTTCAAAGGCACCTGAGCCCGGACGCCTGGGTCCATTCCGGGGGGGAGGCGGGGGAGAGCCCGGACGCCTGGGCCCTCGCCCTAGGGCACCCTGGAGGTGGGAAACTGAGGCGGGGAGCGGGGGCGGTCGCTCCCAGCCCGGGCACTGGGTGGCCCCCAGCCCCCGGACGCCTGGGTCCCCTTGGGAAGCGGGGGGCGGGGCGGCCCGGACGCCTGGGTCCCCCGGACGCCTGGGACCCGCCCGGCCGTCGCTGCCGACACTTAGCGGCCCATCGAGGCTCAATGGGCGCCGCTCAGGGGAACAATGGGGCCATCGGGGCCGGATGGCCGCGCCCGGGGCCCCACCGGGGGGGCCCAGGCGTCCGGGGACCCCACCCCCCGCTGAGACCCCCCCCCCGGGGCAGGACCCGCCCCCGTCCCGCGTGGGGTCTGTGTCCCCGGGCGCCCGGGTCCCGGGGGTGCCGCAGGGCAGAGCGGAGTGGGGGGGGGCGTCACGGTGCCCGGACGCCTGGGCTCTCCCTGCGCGGGTGCCAAACCCGGGGGCGGCCGGGTGCTGCCTGCTCCCCTCCCGGGCCTTGCGCGAGGGGTCCCCGGACGCCTGGGCCCGCGGTGGGGGGGGGGAGCGGGGTCCCCGGACGCCTGGGTCCGCGGGGGGGGGGGAGCGGGGTCCCCGGACGCCTGGGTCCGCGGGGGGGGGCGGGGTCCCCGGACGCCTGGGTCCGCGGGGGGGGGAGCGGGGTCCCGGACGCCTGGGTCCGCGGGAGGGGGGGGGAGCGGGGTCCCCGGACGCCTGGGTCCACGGGGGGGGGGGAGCGGGGTCCCCGGACTCCTGGGTCCGCGGGGGGGGGAGCGGGGTCCCGGACGCCTGGGTCCACGGGGGGGGGGGGGAGCGGGGTCCCGGACGCCTGGGTCCACGGGGGGGGGGGGAGCGGGGTCCCGGACGCCTGGGCCCGGGCGCGAGGCCGGATCGGAGCCGGAGGCGGCGGCGGGTCGAGCCGTTTATTGGCCCCGGGGGGGCGGCGGCGGCGGCTCAGTCGTCCTTGCTGCGCGCCAGCGGCGTCCGCTCGGGGGGCGGCGGCGGCCCGGCTGCGCGGGAGAGCGGGGTCAGCCCGCCCGGCCGGGACCCCCCACCCTGACCCTGACCCCCACCCATGACCCCCACCCCGACCCTGACCCCCAGCCATGACCCCCCCACCCCAACCCCCAACCATGACCCTGACCCGACCCCCACCCATGACCCCCACCCTGACCCCCACCCATGACTCCCACCCACGACCCCCCACCCTGACCCTGACCCCCCACCCTGACCCCCACCCTGACCCCCATCCCAACCCTGACCCCCACCCATGACCCCCACCCTGACCCTGACCCCCACCCTGACCCCCACCCATGACCTTGACCCCCACCCCCACCCATGACCCTGACCCTGACCCCCACCCATGACCCTGACCCCCACCCCAACCCTGACCCCCACCCTGACCCTGACCCCCAGCCTGACCCCCACCCTGACCCCCACCCATGACCCTGGCCCCCGCCCCAAGCCCGGCCCCGACCGGCCCGTCCTGCTCCGGGGCTGCGGTGGCCGAGCCGGCCGGTCGGGGCGGCCGCGGGCGGGAAGCGGGGCCCAGGCGTCCGGGCGCCTCCCGTGACCACCCGCCCCCCCAGGCCCCGGGGGCCCAGGCGTCCGGGCCCCCCCTCGTGCCCTCCCCCCGGGGGGCCCAGGCGTCCGGGCGGGCTCACCCTTGTGGCCCCCCCAGAGGCCCTGCAGGACGCCCCAGCCCCAGCGGAGCAGGTTCATCAGGCACCGGCAGCCCTCGCACATCCCGCGCTCACGGCCGCTCCTGCCGGCGGCTCGGTCAGCGCCTGCGCACGCCTGCGCACGCCTGCACACGCCTGCGCACGGCTGCACATGGCTGCACACGCCTGCGCACGGCTGCACACGGCTGCACTGCGCACACCTGCACACGGCTGCACACACCTGCGCACGCCTGCACACGCCTGCACACGCCTGCACACGCCTGCACACGGCTGCGCTGCACACACCTGCGCACGGCTGCACACGCCTGCACTGCGCACACCTGCACACACCTGCACACGCCTGCACTGCGCACACCTGCGCACGGCTGCACACGCCTGCACTGCGCACACCTGCACACACCTGCACTGCGCACACCTGCACACGCCTGCACACGCCTGCACTGCGCACACCTGCGCACGGCTGCACACGCCTGCACTGCGCACACCTGCACACGCCTGCACTGCGCACACCTGCACACGCCTGCACACGCCTGCACTGCGCACGCCTGCACACACCTGCACACGCCTGCGCACGCCTGCACACGCCTGCGCTGCACACGCCTGCACTGCACACGCCTGCACACGCCTGCACACGCCTGCGCTGCGCACACCTGCACACGGCTGCACACACCTGCGCTGCGCACACCTGCACACGCCTGCACACACCTGCGCTGCGCACACCTGCACACGGCTGCACACGGCTGCACTGCGCACACCTGCACACGCCTGCACACGCCTGCACTGCGCACACCTGCACACGCCTGCACACACCTGCGCTGCGCACACCTGCACACACCTGCACACGCCTGCACTGCGCACACCTGCACACGGCTGCACACGGCTGCACTGCGCACACCTGCACACGCCTGCACACGCCTGCACTGCGCACACCTGCACACGGCTGCACACGGCTGCACTGCGCACACCTGCACACGCCTGCACACGCCTGCACTGCGCACACCTGCACACGCCTGCACACACCTGCGCTGCGCACACCTGCACACGCCTGCACACGCCTGCACTGCGCACACCTGCACACGGCTGCACACGGCTGCACTGCGCACACCTGCACACGGCTGCACACACCTGCGCTGCGCACACCTGCACACGGCTGCACACGGCTGCACTGCGCACATCTGCACACGCCTGCACACGGCTGCACACAGCTGCACACGCCTGCACACGCCTGCACACGCCTGCACACGCACGCAGACCGCAGCCCCGGGCCCCCTCCCTTGCCTGTGTCCCGTGTCCCCGTGTCCCGTGTCGACTCCCCGTCTGGGTCGATCCCGTGTCCCCATCCCATGTCCCGTGTCCCCGTGTCCCGTGTTGTCCCCCCGTGTCCCCTGTCTGGGTCCATCCCTGTCCCCATCCCCATCCTATCCCCATCTCCCTCCCATCCCGTGTCCCGTGTCCCCATGTCCGGGGTCCCCCCATCTGTCCCCCCGCCCACGTCCCCGTCCCATCCTTGTCCGTCCCCCGTCCACATCCCCATCCCATCCTGTCCCCGTCCCCGTCCCCCTCCATCCCCATCCCATCCTGTCCCCGTCCCACATCCCCATCCCATCCTGTCCCCCTCCGTCCCTGTCTGTCCCATCCCATCCTGTCCCCGTCCCCGTCCCCCTCCATCCCCATCCCATCCCGCGGGTCCCCATCCCCGTCCCCCTCCGTCCCCGTCCCCGTCCCCATCCCCATCCCTGTCCCCGTCCCCCTCCATCCCCGTCCCCGTCCCCCTCTGTCCCCATCCCCGTCCCCATCCCGTGGGTCCCCGTCCCCGTCCCATCCCGTCCCGCGGGTCCCCGTCCCCCTCCGTCCCCATCCCCGTCCCCGTCCCCCTCCATCCCTGTCCCCATCCCCGTCCCCCTCCGTCCCCGTCCCGCGGGTCCCCGTCCCCGTCCCCGTCCCCCTCCGTCCCGCTCACCGCAGGGTCCCGCCGGTGCCGCGGCGCCCCGGAGCCGCCCTTAAATCGCGGTGGCGGCGCGGGGCCGGGCCGTGTCGTCACGGGGCCGTGGGGCCGGTTCGCCCGGTCCGGCCCGGCCGTGGGCGTGCGGGTGCGACACCGACACGGGACACGGGGACACGGGACACGGGACATGGGGACACGGGACACGAGACACGGGGACACGGGGACACGGGGACACGGGACACGGGGACACGGGACATGGGACACGAGACATGGGGACATGGGGACACGGGACATGGGACACAGGACATGGGGACACGGGGACACGGGATACGGGACACGGGACATGGGACACGAGACATGGGGACATGGGGACACGGGACATGGGACACAGGACATGGGGACACGGGGACACGGGGACACGGGACACGGGGACACGGGACATGGGACACGGGACATGGGGACACGGGACACGAGACACGGGGACACGGGGACACGGGGACACGGGACACGGGGACACGGGACACGGGACATGGGGACACGGGACACGAGACACGGGGACACGGGGACACGGGGACACGGGACACGGGGACACGGGACACGGGACACGGGACACGGGGACACGGGACACGGGGACACGGGACATGGGGACACGGGACACGGAGACACGGGACACGGGACACGGGGACACGGGACATGGGGACACGGGACACGGGGACACGGGACACGGAGACACGGGACACGGGGACACGGGACACGGGGACACGGGACACGGGGACACGGGACATGGGGACATGGGGACACGGGGACATGGGACACGAGACACGGGACATGGGACACGGGGACATGGGGACACGGGACACGAGACATGGGGACATGGGGACACGGGACATGGGACACGGGACATGGGACACGGGACATGGGGACACGGGGACACGGGGACACGGGACACGGGGACACGGGACACGGGACACGGGGACACGGGACACGAGACACGGGGACACGGGGACACGGGGACACGGGACACGGGGACACGGGACACGGGACATGGGGACACGGGACACGAGACACGGGGACACGGGGACACGGGGACACGGGACACGGGGACACGGGACACGGGACACGAGACACGGGACACGGGACACGGGGACACGGGACACGGGGACACGGGACATGGGGACACGGGACACGGAGACACGGGACACGGGGACACGGGACATGGGGACATGGGGACACGGGGACATGGGACACGAGACACGGGACATGGGACACGGGGACATGGGGACACGGGACACGAGACATGGGGACATGGGGACACGGGACATGGGACACGGGACATGGGACACGGGACATGGGACACGAGACATGGGGACATGGGGACACGGGACATGGGGACACGGGACACGGGACACGAGACACGGGACATGGGACACGGGGACACGGGGACACGGGACACGAGACATGGGGACATGGGGACACGGGACATGGGACACGGGACATGGGACACGGGACATGGGACACGAGACATGGGGACATGGGGACACGGGACATGGGGACACGGGACACGGGACACGAGACACGGGACATGGGACACGGGGACACGGGGACACGGGACACGAGACATGGGGACATGGGGACACGGGACATGGGACACGGGACATGGGACACGGGACACGGGACATGGGACACGGGACATGGGACACGGGACATGGGGACACGGGGACACGGGGACACGGCACACGGGGACACGAGACACGGGGACACGGGACACGGGGACACAGCACACGGCACATGGGACATGGCACACGGGGACATGGGACATGGGACACGGGACACGGGATACGGGGACACGGGGGTGTGGGGATGGGGGACACGGGACACACGGGACATGGGGGACAGGGGGGTGTGGGGACGGGGGGACATGAACATGGGGACGGGGGGACGGGGACGGGGGACATGGGAGGGGGCAGAGGGACGTGGGGCCCCATCTGGGGTGGGACTCGGTCCCAGAGCGCTGATCCATCCCCGTCCCCCGTGTCCCCACACCGTGTCCCCCGGGTCCTCGAGACCCCCGTGTCCCCCGTGTCCCTGTGACCCCCGTGTCCCTGTGACCCCCGTGTCCCCGTGACCCCCGTGTCCCCACCCCACGTCCCCCAGGTCCCCGTGACCCCCGTGTCCCTGTGACCCCCGTGTCCCCGTGACCCCCGTGTCCCCCATGTCCCTGTGACCCCCGTGTCCCCGTGACCCCCGTGTCCCCCATGTCCCCGTGACCCCCGTGTCCCCGTGACCCCCGTGTCCCCACCCCACGTCCCCCAGGTCCCCGTGTCCCCCGAGTCCCCGTGACCCCTGTGTCCCCCAAGTCCCCGTGTCCCCCATGTCCCTGTGACCCCCATGTCCCCGTGACCCCCGTGTCCCCACCCCACGTCCCCCGTGTCCCTGTGTCCCCCGTGTCCCCGTGACCCCCGTGTCCCCACCCCACGTCCCCCAGGTCCCCGTGACCCCCATGTCCCTGTGACCCCCATGTCCCTGTGACCCCCGTGTCCCCACCCCACGTCCCCCAGGTCCCCGTGACCCCCGTGTCCCTGTGACCCCCGTGTCCCCGTGACCCCCGTGTCCCCACCCCACGTCCCCCAGGTCCCCGTGACCCCCATGTCCCTGTGACCCCCGTGTCCCCACCCCACGTCCCCCATGTCCCTGTGACCCCCGTGTCCCTGTGACCCCCGTGTCCCTGTGACCCCCGTGTCCCCACCCCACGTCCCCCAGGTCCCCGTGACCCCCATGTCCCCGTGACCCCCATGTCCCCGTGACCCCCGTGTCCCCACCCCACGTCCCCCAGGTCCCCGTGTCCCCCGTGTCCCCGTGACCCCCGTGTCCCCACCCCACGTCCCCTGTGTCCCGCGTGTCCCCCTCCCGCGCCCGGTCGCTCGCGGCGGCCCCGCCCGGGCGGCGATGGGCGGGGGCGGGGGCGCGGCCGGACGCCGGGGCCCCTCCGACGCCTGGGCCCGCGGGCGGCGGCCTGGCCGGGTGCCGCGGGCGCCCCCGGGGGCGGGGCCAGACCAGCGATTCCGTTCGGGGGCGGGGCCAGGGCGGCGGGTCCGCCCCCGGGGGCGGGGCCAGACCAGCGATTCCGTTCGGGGGCGGGGCCAGGCCGGCGGGTCCGCCCCCGGGGCGGGGCCAGGGCGGCGATTCCGTTCGGGGGCGGGGCCAGGGCGGCGGGCTCCGCCCCTGGGGGCGGGGCCAGACCAGCGATTCCGTTCGGGGGCGGGGCCAGGCCGGCGGGTCCGCCCCCGGGGCGGGGCCAGACCAGCGATTCCGTTCGGGGGCGGGGCCAGGACGGCGGGTCCGCCCCCGGGGGCGGGGCCAGGGCGGCTGCTCCGCGCGCGGCGGAAGGGGGCGGGGCCTCGCCGGTTCCCTGGCGCGTGGGGCAGCGGCGGCCGCGATGGTCGGCGGGGCCGGGGGGCTCGTGGGGGGGCCCGGGGGGCTCGAGGGGGGGCCGGGAGCGCCGGGGGGGCCCGGGGGGGCGGGGCGGAGCGGGCCGCGGGGCCGGGGGCGGCGGCGGGCAGCAGCGGCCCCGCGCGACCCCCGTGTCCGTGTCCCCGCAGCTTTTCTACTCCTTCTTCAAGTCCCTCGTGGGCAAAGACGTCGTGGTGGAGCTCAAGAACGACCTCAGGTGAGGACCCCCCCCCACGGGGCCCAGGCGTCCGGCCTCCCACCCCCACGGGGACCCCGGCGTCCGGGACCCCCGCCACGGGGCCCAGGCGTCCGGGACCCACCCCCACGGGGGCCCAGGCGTCCGGCCTCCCACCCCCACGGGGACTCCGGCGTCCGGGACCCCCCCCACGGGGCCCAGGCGTCCGGGACCCACCCCCACGGGGGCTCCGGCGTCCGGCCTCCCACCCCCACGGGGACTCCGGCGTCCGGGACCCCCCCCACGGGGCACAGGCGTCCGGGACCCACCCCCACGGGGGTCCAGGCGTCCGGCCTCCCACCCCCACGGGGACTCCGGCGTCCGGGACCCCCCCCACGGGGCCCAGGCGTCCGGGAACCCCCCCACGGGGTCCAGACGTCCGGCCTCCCCCCCCCACGGGGACCCCGGCGTCCGGGACCCCCGCCACGGGGCCCAGGCGTCCGGCCTCCCCCCCCCACGGGGCCCAGGCGTCCGGCCTCCCCCCCCCACGGGGACCCCGGCGTCCGGGACCCCCGCCACGGGGCCCAGGCGTCCGGGACCCACCCCCACGGGGGCCCAGGCGTCCGGCCTCCCACCCCCACGGGGACTCCGGCATCCGGCCTCCCACCCCCACGGGGACTCCGGCGTCCGGGACCCCCCCCACGGGGCCCAGGCGTCTGGGAACCCCCCCACGGGGTCCAGACGTCCGGGAACCCCCCCCCACGGGGCCCAGGCGTCCGGCCTCCCACCCCTACAGGGCCCAGGCGTCCAGCCTCCCCCCCCCACGGGGACTCGGGCGTCCGGGACCCCCCCCACGGGGCCCAGGCGTCCGGGACCCCCCCCCCACGGGGCCCAGGCGTCCGGGACCCCCCCCCCACGGGGCCCAGGCGTCCGGGTAACTCTCTCTCCCCCCAGCATCTGCGGGACGCTGCACTCCGTGGACCAGGTGAGTGGGGCCAGGGGCCACGGGGGGGGAAGGGGGCTGCGGGGGTCCCGGGGGGGGGCTGGATCCCTCGGTGGGACGGGACCGGGGGGGCAGGTTGGGCCCACGGGGGTCTGTGGGGTGGAGGGGATCGTCGGGGGCAGGACCCTCGGGGTTCCCAGGCCGTGACCCCCCCGCGTCCCCGCAGTACCTGAACATCAAACTGACGGACATCAGCGTCACCGACCCCGAGAAGTACCCGCACATGGTAAGGCCCGGACGCCTGGGTCCCCCGGACGCCTGGGTCCCCCCCGGGCCCCAGACCCTCCGATGCCGGGGTCCCCCGGACGCCTGGGTCCCCCCCGGGCCGGCCGCGGTGCCCCAGGCCCTCCGATGCCGGGGTCCCCCGGACGCCTGGGTCCCCCCCGGGCCCCAGGCCCTCCGATGCCGGGGTCCCCCGGACGCCTGGGTCCCCCCCGGGCCGGCCGCGGTGCCCCAGGCCCTCCGATGCCGGGGTCTCCCGGACACCTGGGTCCCCCGGACACCTGGGCCCAACCACCCTGGACGCCTGGGTCCCCCCCGGGCCGGCCGCGGTGCCCCAGGCCCTCCGATGCCGGGGTCCCCCGGGGCCCCGCTGACGCCCGGACGCCTGGGTCCCCCGCAGCTGTCGGTGAAGAACTGCTTCATCCGGGGCTCGGTCGTGCGCTACGTGCAGCTCCCGGCCGACGAGGTCGACACGCAGCTGCTCCAGGACGCCGCCCGCAAGGAGGCCCTGCAGCAGAAGCAGTGAGCCCGGACGCCGGGGCCCCCCGGACGCCGGGGCCCCGTCACCCCCTCCCCGGCCCGGATGCCGGGGCCCCCACTCCGCTGCCCCCCGTTTCTCTACCTCACCCCGACGCCCTCCCCGAGACCCCCCTGCTCGCCCGGACGCCGGGGTTCACCGCTGCGCCCCAGCCCCGCGGGGGCCGGGGGGGTGAGCCCCGGCGTCCGGGCGGCGGCGGGGCGCAATAAACGCTGGTGACGGGCACCCGGACCTGGCTGTGTCGTGGCTGCGTCCCCGGACGCCGGGGTCCCTCGGGGGGGGGTTGGGGGGTCCCGGATGCCGGGGTCCCTGGTGGGAGGTTGGGGGGTCCCGGATGCCGGGGTCCCGGGTGGGGAGTTGGGGGGCCCTGGACTCCTGGGTGGGGGGAGGGTAACGTTCCCCGGACGCCTGGGTCCCTGGAAGGCGTTGGGGGGGGGGTCTCGGACGCCTGGGTCCCGGGTGGGGGGGGATTGGGGGTCCCCGGAGGACCCGGCTGTTCGCCCGCCGCCAGGGGTCGCCGGACGCGCTCCGTAACCCGCGGTGGCCGCTCTGCCCCGCCGAGCCGCACGGCTCTATGATCCGGGAGCCCGCCCCGCCCCCCTCCTCCCCCCCCCCCCCCGCACACACAGCGCTGACTGAGCCTGCGCAGCGGCAGCAGCCAATCCGGGAGCAGCCCGGGGCGCGGGGCGGGACGGGCGCATGCGCGGGGCGGGGGCAGGCGCTGGCGGCGCATGCGCGGTGCGCGCGGCTCCACGCGGTTCCCCACGCACCGGCAGCAGGTACCGACGGCGGCTCCGGGACCGCGCCGGCCCCGCCCCCTCCGCGCCCGCCGGCCCCGCCCCCTCCGGCCCCGCCCCCTCCGGCCCCGCCGCCGCCGCCGCCGCCGTCGCTCCGGCCCCGCCGCCGCTCCGGTTCCCGGTGCCGCCGGTGCCGCCTCCGCTGCCGCCTCCGCTGCCGCCCCCGGTGCCCCCGGTGCCCCCGGTGCCCCCCGCCCGCCGGCCCGGCGCGCGGCCATGGCGGCGCCGCGGCTCTTCCTGCGGCCGCCGCCCGAGGACGCGGCGGCGCAGCGGGTGCTGATCGCCGCCCGGTACGGCGGGGCGGCGGCGGCGCTGGAGCTGGAGCGGGTGGCGGCGGCGCCGGGCGCGGGCCCCGGGGCGCTGCCGGCGCTGCGGACGCCGGCGGGGCGGCTGCTGGCCGGGCCGGGCGCCGCCGCGCTCTTCCTCAGCCCGCCCGCGCTGCTGGGCCGCGGCGCCGCCGCCGCCGCCCTCGTGCGCCAGTGGGTGGCGTTCGCCGAGGCCGAGCTGCTGCCCGCCGCCGCCGTGGCCGCCCGCCGCCCGGGCGGGGAGGTGCGGGGCACCGGGGGCACCGGGGGCACCGGGGGGACCGGGGATGGGGGGGACTGGGGGGACTAGGGATGGGGGGACCGGGGGGACCGAGGGGACCGGGGATGGGGACACGGGGGGACCGGGGGGACCGGGGGGACCGGGGATGGGGACACGGGGGGACTGGGGATGGGGGGGACCGGGGGGACTGGGGGGACCAGGGATGGGGACCGGGGGGACTGGGGGGACCGGGGATGGGGACACGGGGGGACCGGGGGGACCGGGGATGGGGACACGGGGGGACTGGGGATGGGGACACGGGGGGACTGGGGATGGGGGGGACCGGGGGGACTGGGGGGACCAGGGATGGGGACACGGGGGGACCGGGGGGACTGGGGATGGGGGGGACAATGGGCACCGGGGGGGCACCCAGGCACCGGGTGGACCGAGCATGGGGGGGACCGAGGGGACGGAACATGGGGACACGGGGGGACCGGGGGGGACCGAACATGGGGGGGACAGTGGGCACCGGGGCACCGGGGGGACCGAGCATGGGGGGGACACGGGGCACCGGGGGGACCGAGCATGGGGGGGGACCGGGGGGGATGGGGGGCACTGAGGGGACCGAACATGGGGGGGACACGGGGGGCCAGCGGTGGGGGAGGAGACAGGGGACCGGGGGGACCGGGGATGGGGGGTCCGGGGGGACGACCAGAGACACGGGCTGGGGGGCTGGGGGGGGGCCGGGCAGGAGCCGGGACAGGACCCGGGGCCGGGGGGCCCCCGGGCGGAGCCTGGACCCACCCGGACGCCTGGGCCCGGCGGCAGACGGAGGAGCGGGCGCGGGCGGCGCTGCGGCGGGCGCTGGCGGCCCTGGACTCCCACCTGCGGCCGCGGACCTTCCTGGTGGGCGAGAGCGTGACGCTGGCCGACGTCACCGTCACCTGCGCCCTGCTGCTGCCCTTCCAGCGCGTGAGCTGCCAGTCCGCCCGGCCCCCGTCCTCCCCGCGTGCCCCCCGCGTCCCCCAGCGTGACCCCTGTGTCCCCACGCACCTCTGCCGGTCCCCGCGTGCCCCAGCACGGCTCTGCCTCACCGTCTCGCGTGCGCAGCCGTGTTCCCGCGGGCCACCGCGCCGGTCGGGTCCCCGTCCGGGTGTCCCCGTGCCGGTCGGGTCCCCGCGTCAGTCGGGTCCCCGTCCGGGTGTCCCCGTGCCGGTCGGGTCCCCACGCCGGTCGGGTCCCCGTCCGGGTGTCCCCGTGCCGGTCGGGTCCCCGCGTCAGTCGGGTCCCCGTCCGGGTGTCCCCGCGTCAGTCAGGTCCCCGCGTCGGTCGGGTCCCCGCGCCGGTCGGGTCCCTGTCTGGGTGTCCCCGTGCCGGTCGGGTCCCCGCGTCAGTCGGGTCCCCGTCCGGGTGTCCCCGTGCCGGTCGGGTCCCCGCGTCAGTCGGGTCCCTGTCCGGGTGTCCCCGCGTCAGTCAGGTCCCTGCGCCAGTCGGGTCCCTGTCTGGGTGTCCCCGCGCCGGTCGGGTCCCCGTCCGGGTCCCTGCGTTAGTGGATGTCCCCGCGCCGGTCGGATCCCCATCCGGGTGTCCCCGCGTTGGTGGGTGTCCCCGCGCCGGTCAGGTCCCCGTGTTGGTGGGTGTCCCCGTGCCGGTCGGGTCCCCGCGCCGGTTGGGTCCCTGTCCAGGTGTCCCCGTGTTGGTGGGTGTCCCCGTGCCGTTCGGGTCCCCGCGCCGGTCGGGTCCCTGTCTGGGTGTCCCCGTGTTGGTGGGTGTCCCCGCGCCGGTCGGGTCCCCGCGTTGGTGGGTGTCCCCGCGCCGGTCGGGTCCCTGTCTGGGTGTCCCCGTGTTGGTGGGTGTCCCCGCGCCGGTCGGGTCCCCGTCCGGGTGTCCCCGCGCCCGCGTGCCGGGGCCGACGGGCGTCCGTGTCGCCGCGCAGGTGCTGGGCCCGGCCGCCCGGGCCCCGTTCCCCCACGTGCTGCGCTGGTTCCTCACCTGCGTCCACCAGCCCCACTTCCAGGCGGTGCTGGGCCCCGTGGCGCTGTGCGGGGAGGGGGCCGCCGGCGCCCCCCTGGGTGAGTGGGGCTGGGCCGGGGGCTGCGGGGGGCCGGGGGAGCCGGGGCGCCGAGCCTGACCCTGCTGCCCCCCAGAGGAGCCTGAGGCCGTGGGGCCGGGCGCCGTGGGGCCGGGCGCCGCCCCCCCGGCCAAGAGCGCGTCGCAGCTGAAGAAGGAGGCGAAGAAGAGGGAGAAGATGGAGAAATTCCAGCAGAAGAAAGAGAAGAGCCAGCAGCAGGAGGTGGGCGCGGGCCCCACGGCGGAGCGGGGACGGGCCCCACGGCGGAGCGGGGACGGGCACCATGGTGGGACGGGGCCGGGGACGGGCCCCACGGCGGGACGGGCCCCACGGCGGAGCGGGGACGGGCACCATGGTGGGACGGGGACGGGCCCCACGGCGGAGTGGGCCCTATGGCAGAACGGGGACGGGCCCCATGGTGGGATAGGACCCGCGGCAGGTCGGGGCTGTGCCCCATGGCGGGGCCCAGGGCCGGCCCCATGGCGGGGGGGCGTCACCTGCGTGCCGGTCCCACAGAAGGCAGCAAAGGGGGAGAAGAAGGAGAAGAAGGAGCGGAAGGAGCTCGGGGTCGTCACCTACGACCGGGAGACGCCGCCGGGGGAGAAGAAGGGTGAGAGGGGCCGGGCTGGGGTGCGGGGGGGCAAATGTGGGGGGCGGAGGGGTGGGGGAAACGGGGCCGGGGGGGGAAGCGGGGCGGGGGGGACGTGTCGCGACGTGGCGCCCCGGCGCTGACGGGGCGGCGCAGACGTGAGCGGCCCCATGCCCGAGTCGTACAGCCCGCGGTACGTGGAGGCGGCCTGGTACCCGTGGTGGGAGCGCCAGGGCTTCTTCAAGCCCGAGTACGGGGTGAGTCGTGCGAACGTGCCCCGGGCGAGCGTGCGTCCTTACGTGAGGCCCCCGTTTCGGCATCCCCGCGTAATGCCCAGGGCGACGCGGCGGCCCTGTGCGAGGCCCTCGTGCGTGGCTCGTGCGCAGCCGTGCCCCCGTGCGGTTGCCCTGTCTGAAGCCCTCGTGCCCGGCGGAGCCCCGCGCACGCCCCTCGTGCGAGGCCCCGTGCCCGGCGGAGCCCTCGTGCGCGGGCGTGCCCCGTGCCCGGCGGAGCCCTCGTGCGCAGCCGTGCCCCGTGCCCGGCGGAGCCCTTGTGCGTGGCAGTGCCCCGTGCGAGGCCCCGTGCTCGGCCGGCGGAGCCCTCGTGCGTGGCAGTGCCCCGTGCGAGGCCCCGTGCGAGGCCCCGTGCGAGGCCCCGTGCCCGGCGGAGCCCTCGTGCACGGCCGTGCCCCGTGCGAGGCCCCGTGCGAGGCCCCGTGCGAGGCCCCGTGCCCGGCGGAGCCCTCGTGCGCGGCCGTGCCCCGTGCGAGGCCCCGTGCGAGGCCCCGTGCCCGGCGGAGCCCTCGTGCGCGGCCGTGCCCCGTGCGAGGCCCCGTGCGAGGCCCCGTGCCGTGCCGCCCCGCAGCGCGCCAGCCTGGCGCAGCCCAACCCGCGCGGCCTCTTCATGATGTGCCTCCCGCCGCCCAACGTCACCGGCTCGCTGCACCTCGGCCACGCGCTCACCGGCGCCATCCAGGACGCCCTGACCCGCTGGTGAGACCCGCGGCGCCCCCGGGCCCCCAGGGGTCTTGTGGGGCCCTTCCTGTACCCCCCCCCGGTCCCCCCAGGCCCCCTGCCCAATGGACTCCTGGGACCCCCTGAGCCCCCTCCCCCTGGAGCCCCTGGGCCCCCCTGGCCCCACAGCCCCTCTGGGCCCCCAGGGGTCTTGTGGGGCCCTTCCTGTACCCCCCCGGGACCCCCTGAGCCCCCCCCAGGTCCCCCAGGTCCCCTGCCCAATGGACTCCTGGGACCCCCTGAGCCCCCTCCCCCCGGAGCCCCTGGGCCCCCCTGGCCCCACAGCCCCTCTGGGCCCCCAGGGGTCTTGTGGGGCCCTTCCTGTACCCCCCCCGGGCCCCCCCCTGGTCCCCCCAGGCCCCCTGCCCAATGGACTCCTGGGACCCCCTGAGCCCCCCCCTGGAGCCCCCAGGCCCCCTGCCCAATGGACCCCCAGGACTCCCTGGCCCCTGGGACTCCCCCTGCCCCGCAGACCCCTTGGGCCCCCCTGGCCCCACAGCACCTCTGGGCCCCCAGGGTTCTCATGGGGCCCTTCCTGTCCCCCACCCCCCGGGAGCCCCTGGGACCCCCCTGCCCCATGAACTGCTTGGGACCCCCTGCCCCATGGAGCCCTTGGGCCCCCCCATGCCCCCCACCGCCCCACAGAGCCCCTGGGACCCCCCCGTGGGCCCCCGGTGTCCTGCCTCCCCACGGGACCCTGCACCCCTCCCTGGGGGGGTCCCAGCACCCCGCAGAGCCCCTCACGGGCGCCCCCGCCCCACGGCCGGGCGTCCCGCAGGCACCGGATGCGGGGGGCGACGACGCTGTGGGTGCCGGGCTGCGACCACGCCGGCATCGCCACCCAGGTGGTGGTGGAGCGGCGGCTGTGGCGCGAGTCGGGGCGCACGCGGCACCAGCTGGGCCGCGAGGCCTTCCTGCGCGAGGTCTGGCGCTGGAAGGAGGAGTGAGTGTCCCCCCGCGTCCCTGCGCGTCCCCCCGCGTCCCCCCGATGTCCCATGCTGTCCCCTCGTGTCCCCCCCGGGTCCCTGCGCGTCCCCTGCGTCCCCACGTGCTCCCCCGCAGTGAGACCTTCCTGCGCGAGGTCTGGCGCTGGAAGGAGGAGTGAGTGTCCCCCCGCGTCCCCCCGGGTCCCTGCGCGTCCCCCTGTGTCCTTGTGTGTCCTCATGTGCCCCCCGGTGTCCTCGCATGTCCCCCGTGTGTCCTCGCGTGTCTCCCGCATGTCCCCCCACGGCGACCCCTCCCCACGTGACATCCAGCACCGGAAGGAGGAGCGAGCGCCCCCCACGTCCCCCTCCATCCCCGCGCGTCCCCTGTGCGTCTCCCGTAGGCGCCCCCAGCCCCATAGGGGCTCCGTAGGGTCCCTGTGGCCCCCCCAGCCCCACGTCTCCCCCCAGGAAGGGCGACCGCATCTACCACCAGCTGCGGCGCCTGGGCACCTCCATGGACTGGGACCGGGCCTGCTTCACCATGGACCCTGTGAGCGGGGGGACACGCGGTGGCAGGGGACACGCGATGGGGCTGCTGGGCCGCGGGGCGCTGCCCAGGCCGGGGGCGAGGGGGCGTCTGGGGGGCTGCAGGGCTCCATAGGGGGCCAGAGGGGGCCGTAGGGGCGCACAGGGCTCCGTAGGGGACCCGGCGTCCGTAGGGGTCTGTGGGGGTCTAGGCAGGGTCTACCGGGGTCTGGTGGCACTGATGGGGTCTGTGGGCTCCATAGGGGTCCGTTGGGGTCTGTAGGGGTCCACAGGGTCTGTGGGACCCATAGGGGGCTGTTGGATGCTGAGGTAGTCAGTGGGGATTTGTATAGTAATCCAGGGCCCGTGCAGGTCTATAGGGATCGGTGGGGTCCGTAGGGGCCCATGAGGGTCTATAGGGGCCGTGGGGGTCTATAGGGGCCGTGGGGGTCTATAGCGACCCTGACGGCTCTGCGCAGAAACTCTCGCGCGCGGTGTGCGAGGCCTTCGTGCGGCTGCACGACGAGGGGCTGATCTACCGCAGCAAGCGCCTGGTCAACTGGTCCTGCGCCCTCAAGTCGGCCATCTCCGACATCGAGGTGGGACGCGGGGGGGACGCGGGGGGACATGGGGGGGACACATGGGGGGACCTGCGGACGTGGGGCTGGCTGCTCCTGCACCCTGCTCTTGGCCATCTCCGACATCGAGGTGGGACAGGGATGTGGGACGTGAGGGGACACACGGGGCGGCTGCGAGGGCTGTGGGGTGTCCGGGGGGCGTCCGGGGGGCTCGGGCGGTCAGGGTGCGGCCGCCGCAGGTGGACAAGAAGGAGCTGGGTGGCCGGACGCTGCTGTCGGTGCCGGGCTACGAGGCCAAGGTGGAGTTCGGCGTCCTGGTGTCCTTCGCCTACGTCCTGGAGGACCACGGTGGGGACGGGGGGACGCAGCAGGATGGGGATGGGGATGGGGCACACGGCACAGGGACGCAGCGCAGGGACGTGGGATGGGGACGCGGGATGGGACGAGGACCGGAGGGGGGGACGCGGGATGGGACGGGGACGGAGGAGGCGGGACGGGAACAGGGACGGGATGGGGATGCGACGGGGACATGGGACGGGATGGGGACGGGACGGGGGAGGCGGCACGGGGACAGGGACGGGATGGGGACATGGGACGGGGATGGGACAGGACGGGGGAGACGGCACAGGGATGGGAAGGGACGGGGACTGGAGAGGAGGACGCGGGACGGGATGGGGACGGGATGGGGACGCGGGATGGGACGGGGACATGGGACGGGACGGGGATGCGGGACAAGACGGGGGACATGGGACAGGGACGGGAGGTGGCACGGGGACAGGGACGGGATGGGGACGCGGGATGGGACGGGGACGGGACGGGGATGCGGGACAAGACGGGGGACATGGGACAGGGACGGGAGGTGGCACGGGGACAGGGACGGGATGGGGACGCGGGATGGGACGGGGACGGGACGGGACGGGGATGCGGGACGAGACGGGGGACATGGGACAGGGACGGGAGGTGGCACGGGGACAGGGACGGAATGGGGACGCGGGATGGGACGGGGACATGGGACGGGGACGGGACGGGACGGGGATGCGGGACAAGACGGGGGACATGGGACAGGGACGGGAGGTGGCACGGGGACAGGGACGGGATGGGGACGCGGGATGGGACGGGGACATGGGACGGGGATGGGACGGGGACGCGGGATGGGACGGGGACATGGGACGGGGACGGGACGGGACGGGGGAGGCGGCGCGGGGACGGGACGGGGACGCGGGACGGGACAGGGACAGGGAGGGAACGGGGACGGGATGGGGACAGGACGGGGGTGTGGCCGGGCGCGGGGGCGTGGCCGGCGGAGGCTGACCCCGCCCCCAGAGGAGGAGGAGGTCGTCGTGGCGACGACCCGCCTGGAGACGATGCTGGGGGACGTGGCCGTGGCCGTGCACCCTGACGACCCCCGCTACCAGGTGGGCGGGGCCGGGGCGGGGCCACTCGTGGGGGCGGGGCTTATCCCGGGGTGGGGTCCTGGGGGTGGGGCTTACCCAGGGCGGGGCTGGCCCAGGGGAGGGGTTTGCTGGGGCGGGGCACAGCAGGGGGTGGGGCCAGCGCTCTCCAGGGGGTGGTGGGTGAGGCTGGGGCGGGGCCTGTGGGGCAGTGTGGGCGGGGCCAGGCGGGGGTGGAGCCCGTGGGCGGGGCAGTGACGCACTGTCCCCAGCACCTGCGGGGGCGCCGCGTCCGTCACCCCTTTACGGGGCGGAGCCTCCCCATCATCCACGACGGATTCGTCGACGTCGCCTTCGGCACCGGTACGGGGCGGGGCCTCGGCGGGGGCGGGGCTTCCTTCGGGGTGGGGTTGTGGGTGGGCGGGGCTTGGGGCGGGGCTAAGCTGTGCTGGGGTTGGGGTGGGGCCATTGGGGGCGGGGCTTGGTGCTGTGGGCAGGGGGCGGGGCTGGGCAGGGGGCGGGGCCGGGCAGGGGTGGGGCCGGGCAGGGGCGGGGCTGCCCCTGCAGAGGCTCCGCCCCCGCCCCAGGCGCGGTGAAGATCACCCCGGCCCACGACGCCACCGACTTCGAGGTGGGGCAGCGCCACGGGCTGCCCTGCGTCACCGTGCTGAGCGACGAGGGGCGGCTCGTCAACGTGCCCCCCCCCTTCCTGGTGCGCGCCCGGGGGCACACGGGGGGCGGGGGACGTGGGGGGGACACGGGGAAGGACGTGGGACGTGGGGGGATGCAGGACACCGGGGGGCACGGGGGTGGACGGGGGACACGGGGGACGTGGGCCAAGGGGGGACACGGGGATGGACATGGGACATGGGGGGATGTGGGACACGGGACACAGATGGACGCTGGACATGGGGGATGCAGGACACTGGGGGACACGGGGGACGTGGGCCAAGGGGGACACGGGGATGGACGGGGGACATGGGAGGATGTGGGACACGTTGGACGTGGGACGTGGGGGGATGCAGGACACTGGGGGACACGGATGGACACAGGACACGGGGGGATGCAGGACACTGGGGGACACGGGGGTGGACGGGGGACACGGGGGACGTGGGCCAAGGGGGGACACGGGGATGGACACGGGACATGGGGGGATGCAGGACACTGGGGGACACGGGGGTGGACGGGGGACACGGGGGGATGCAGGACACTGGGGGACACGGGGGTGGACGGGGGACACGGGGGGATGCAGGACATGGGCGCGCGGGGGGCACATAGGACACCAAGGGACGGGGGGATGGATGGGGGGCCCAGGGGATGTGGGGCACGGGGGGACATGGGGGGACCCGAGGGGCGTGGGGGCAGACACTGGACACGGGGGGCACAGGGGACGGGGGGGTGAGGGACGGATGGGGGGCAAGGGGACGCGTGGGGGACACGGGGGAGGCGGCGGTGTCGCCCAGGGCATGCGGCGGTTCGAGGCCCGGGGCGCCGTGCTGGAGGCGCTGAAGCAGCGGGGGCTCTTCCGGGGCGTCCGGGACAACCCCATGGTGGTGCCCATCTGCAGGTGGGTCTGGGGACGGGGGGGGCACGGGGGGACACAGGGACGGGGGGACACGGGGGGACACAGGGACGGGGGGGGACACGGGGGGACACAGGGACGGGGGGGCACGGGGGGACACAGGGACGGGGGGACACGGGGGGACACAGGGACGGGGGGGACACGGGGGGACACAGGGACGGGGGGGCACGGGGGGACACAGGGACGGGGGGGCACAGGGACGGGGGGGCACGGGGGGACACAGGGACGGGGGGGGACACGGGGGGACACGGACGGGGGGGCACGGGGGGACACAGGGACGGGGGGGCACGGGGGGACACAGGGACGGGGGGGGACACGGGGGGACACAGGGATGGGGGGACACGGGGGGACACAGGGACGGGGGGGGACACGGGGGGACACAGGGACGGGGGGGCACGGGGGGACACAGGGACGGGGGGGCACGGGGGGACACAGGGACGGGGGGGGACACGGGGGGACACAGGGACGGGGGGCACGGGGGGACACAGGGACGGGGGGGGCACGGGGGGACACAGGGACGGGGGGGGACACGGGGGGACACAGGGACGGGGGGGACACGGGGGGACACAGGGACGGGGGGGCACGGGGGGACACAGGGACGGGGGGACACGGGGGGACACAGGGACGGGGGGGGCACGGGGGGACACAGGGACGGGGGGGACACGGGGACACAGGGACGGGGGGGCACGGGGGGACACAGGGACGGGGGGGACGGGGGGGGACACAGGGACGGGGGGGCACGGGGGGACACAGGGACGGGGGGACACAGGGACGGGGGGGGCACGGGGGGACACAGGGACGGGGGGGCACGGGGGGACACAGGGACGGGGGGGACACGGGGGGACACAGGGACGGGGGGGCACGGGGGGACACAGGGACGGGGGGGGACACGGGGGGACACAGGGACGGGGGGGGCACGGGGGGACACAGGGACGGGGGGGCACGGGGGGACACAGGGACGGGGGGGACACGGGGGGACACAGGGACGGGGGGGCACGGGGCGACACAGGGACGGGGGGGGACACGGGGGGACACAGGGACGGGGGGGCACGGGGGGACACAGGGACGGGGGGGGCACGGGGCGACACAGGGACGGGGGGACACGGGGGGACACAGGGACGGGGGGGCACGGGGGGACACAGGGACGGGGGGGGACACGGGGGGACACAGGGACGGGGGGCACGGGGGGACACAGGGACGGGGGGGGCACGGGGGGACACAGGGACGGGGGGGGACACGGGGGGACACAGGGACGGGGGGGCACGGGGGGACACAGGGACGGGGGGACACGGGGGGACACAGGGACGGGGGGGGCACGGGGGGACACAGGGACGGGGGGGACACGGGGGGACACAGGGACGGGGGGGACACGGGGACACAGGGACGGGGGGGACACGGGGGGACACAGGGACGGGGGGGCACGGGGGGACACAGGGACGGGGGGGACGGGGGGGGACACAGGGACGGGGGGGCACGGGGGGACACAGGGACGGGGGGACACAGGGACGGGGGGGGCACGGGGGGACACAGGGACGGGGGGACACGGGGGGACACAGGGACGGGGGGGGCACGGGGGGACACAGGGACGGGGGGACACGGGGGGACACAGGGACGGGGGGACACGGGGGGACACAGGGACGGGGGGGGCACGGGGGGACACAGGGACGGGGGGGACACGGGGGGACACAGGGACGGGGGGGCACGGGGGGACACAGGGACGGGGGGGACGGGGGGGGACACAGGGACGGGGGGGCACGGGGGGACACAGGGACGGGGGGACACAGGGACGGGGGGGGCACGGGGGGACACAGGGACGGGGGGACACGGGGGGACACAGGGACGGGGGGACACGGGGGGACACAGGGACGGGGGGGCACGGGGACACAGGGACGGGGGGGGACACGGGGGGACACAGGGACGGGGGGGGACACGGGGGGACACAGGGACGGGGGGACACAGGGACGGGGGGCACGGGGGGACACAGGGACGGGGGGGGACACGGGGGGACACAGGGACGGGGGGACACAGGGACGGGGGGCACGGGGGGACACAGGGACGGGGGGGACACGGGGGGACACAGGGACGGGGGGGGACACGGGGGGACACAGGGACGGGGGGGCACAAGGACGGGGGGGCACGGGGGGACACAGGGACGGGGGGACACAGGGACGGGGGGCACGGGGGGACACAGGGACGGGGGGGGACACGGGGGGACACGGGGACGGGGGGACACGGGGGGACACAGGGACGGGGGGACACGGGGGGACACAGGGACGGGGGGGCACGGGGGACACAGGGACGGGGGGACACGGGGGGACACAGGGACGGGGGGGCACGGGGGACACAGGGACGGGGGGACACGGGGCGACACAGGGACGGGGGGACACGGGGGGACACAGGGACGGGGGGGCACGGGGGGACACAGGGACGGGGGGGCACGGGGGGACACGGAGACCCGAGGGCGGAGGGGACACGGAGACCCGAGGGCGGAGGGGACACGGGCGGGATGGGGGGACGTGAGGGGTCTGGGGAGATGGTGGGACGTGGGGGGACAGGGACGGCACCAGGGCCTGGGGGTTGCTTGGGGTGGAGGCAGGGCTATGGGGGGCCCTGGGGGGCTGTGGGTCGCCGTGGGGCGGCTGTGGGTCGCCGGGGGTCTGACCGCGGCCCCGCAGCCGCTCCAAGGACGTGGTGGAGCCGCTGCTGAAGCCGCAGTGGTACCTGCGCTGCGAGGGGCTGGCGCGGGGGGCGGCCGAGGCCGTGCGCCGGGGGGACCTGCGCATCCTGCCCCACGGCCACGCGCGCACCTGGTTCCAGTGGATGGACAACATACGGTGAGCCCCATAGCCTGCCCCACGGCGCCTGCCCCCCAGCCCCATGGCCCTGCCCCCCGGCGCCTGCCCCCCAGCCCCACGGCCCCCGGGAGCCCCTGCCCCACGGCCACGCGCGCACCTGGTTCCAGTGGATGGACAACATACGGTGAGCCCCATAGCCTGCCCCACGGCGCCTGCCCCCCGGCCCCATGGCCCTGCCCCCCGGCGCCTGCCCCCCAGCCCCACGGCCCCCAGGAGCCCCTGCCCCACGGCCACGCGCGCACCTGGTTCCAGTGGATGGACAACATACGGTGAGCCCCATAGCCTGCCCCACGGCGCCTGCCCCCCGGCCCCATGGCCCTGCCCCCCGGCGCCTGCCCCCCAGCCCCACGGCCCCCGGGAGCCCCTGCCCCACGCGCACCTGGTTCCAGTGGATGGACAACATACGGTGAGCCCCATAGCCCTGCCCCCCGGCGCCTGCCCCCCAGCCCCATGGCCCTGCCCCCCGGCGCCTGCCCCCCAGCCCCACGGCCCCCGGGAGCCCCTGCCCCATGCGCACCTGGTTCCAGTGGATGGACAACATACGGTGAGCCCCATAGCCCTGCCCCCCGGCGCCTGCCCCCCAGCCCCATGGCCCTGCCCCACGGCGCCTGCCCCCCAGCCCCACGGCCCCCAGGAGCCCCTGCCCCCCAGCCCCACGTGCACCTGGTTCCAGTGGATGGACAACATACGGTGAGCCCCATAGCCCTGCCCCACGGCGCCTGCCCCACAGTGCCTGCCCCCCAGCCCCACGGCCCCCAGGACCCCCAGCCCCACGCGCACCTGGTTCCAGTGGATGGACAACATACGGTGAGCCCCATAGCCCTGCCCCACGGTGCCTGCCCCCCAGCCCCATGGCCCTGCCCCACGGCGCCTGCCCCCCAGCCCCACGGCCCCCAGGAGCCCCTGCCCCCCAGCCCCCCAGCCCCCAGGACCCCTGTCCTACAGCCCCTAGGACCCTTTGCC
Organism: Struthio camelus; assembly: GCF_040807025.1. Lineage (NCBI taxonomy): Eukaryota > Metazoa > Chordata > Aves > Struthioniformes > Struthionidae > Struthio > Struthio camelus. Next base: position 25,249 of record NW_027182645.1, read on the forward strand.
CCACGGCCCGGGGACCCCACGTCCTGCCCCACCGCCACGTCCCTGCCAGCTCCCTGCAGACAGAAGACTGGCGAGCCCCACGCCGGCCCCGCAGACCCCGGGTGCCCGGCCCCCTCTGCCCCCTGGTGCCTGCGGCGCCGTGGGGCGGCCCCCAACGTGTCCCCGCCGCAGGGACTGGTGCATCTCGCGGCAGCTGTGGTGGGGCCACCGCATCCCCGCGTACTTCGTCACCGTGCGCCACCCTGCCGTGCCCCCCGGAGAGGTGGGTCGCCAGGGGTCTGGGGGGTCTGCAATGGGGCTGGGGGCCCTGTGGGTGGTGGGGGCCAGGGCGGTCTGTGGGGCAGCTGGGAACCCGGCTGTGGGGCTGGTGGCACTGGGGGGGGCTGTGGGGCTGGGTGGTGCTAAGGGGTCGTGGGGGCTGTGGGGCCGCAGCCAGCGGGCTGGCTGGATGCTGTGGGGCTGGGGATTGGGGGGCCAGGTAGGTGCTGTGGGGCTGTGGCCATGGTGGTGGGCAGGTGCCGTGGGACTGGGGCTGTGGGGCCGCAGAGCAGGCGGGAGCCGTGGGGCTGGATCGGTGCCGTGGGGCTGGGTGCTGTGGGGCCACGGCCGTAGGGCTGACGCTGTGGGGCAGGACGAGGACGGGCGGTACTGGGTGAGCGGCCGCAGCGAGGACGAGGCCCGGGCCAAGGCCGCCCGCGCGTTCGGGGTGTCGCCGGAGAGCATCGACCTGCGGCAAGGTGGGGGGCGCTGGGGGGCACTGGGGGACGTGGAGGGTGCACTGGGAGGTGCTGGGGGGCACTGGGAGCACTGAGGGGGCGCTGGGGGGCAGTGGGAGCACTGAGGAGGGTGCTGGGGGACAGTGGGAGCACTGGGGGGTGCTGGGAGCACTGGGAGGGTGCTGGGGGACAGTGGGAGCACTGGGGGGTGCTGGGGGGCGCTGGGTGCACTGGGGGGCACTGGGCACACTGGGAGGGTGCTGGGGGACACTGGGAGCGCTGGGGGGTGCTGGGGGACACTGGGAGCGCTGGGGGGTGCTGGGGGGCAGTGGGAGCACTGGGGGGCACTGGGCACACTGGGAGGGTGCTGGGGGACGCTGGGCGCACTGGGGGGGCGCTGGGGGACACTGGGAGCGCTGGGGGATGCTGGGAGCACTGGGGGACGCTGGGGGACACTGGGCGCACTGGGGGGCACTGGGCACACTGGGAGGTGCTGGGGGACGCTGGGTGCACTGGGGGGCACTGGGCGCACTGGGGGGTGCTGGGGGACGCTGGGCACACTGGGGGACGCTGGGGGAAGCTGGGCGCACTGGGGGGAACTGGGCACACTGGGGGGTGCTGGGGGAAGCTGGGCACACTGGGGGGCACTGGGTGCACTGGGGGGTGCTGGGGGGCGCTGGGTGCACTGGGGGGCACTGGGCACACTGGGAGGTGCTGGGGGACGCTGGGTGCACTGGGGGGCACTGGGCACACTGGGGGGTGCTGGGGGAAGCTGGGCGCACTGGGGGGCACTGGGCGCACTGGGGGGCGCTGGGGGACGCTGGGCGCACTGGGGGGCACTGGGCGCACTGGGGGGCGCTGGGCGCACTGGGGAGTGCTGGGGGACGCTGGGCGCACTGGGGGGCACTGGGCGCACTGGGGGGTGCTGGGGGACGCTGGGCGCACTGGGGGGCACTGGGCGCACTGGCCCCCCACCCGCTCTCCCGCAGACGAGGACGTCCTGGACACCTGGTTCTCCTCCGGCCTCTTCCCCTTCTCCATCTTCGGCTGGCCCGAGCCCGTGAGTGCGGGCCCCGGCGTCCGGGGGGCCCCGGCGTCCGGGGCAGGGGCTGGGGGGCCCTGGGATGCAGGGCGGGGCGGGGGCCGCGGCGTGCGAGGGACCCAGGCGTCCGGCCCCGCAGAGCGAGGACCTGGAGGTCTTCTACCCCGGGACGCTGCTGGAGACCGGCCACGACATCCTCTTCTTCTGGGTCGCCCGCATGGTGATGCTGGGGCTGGCGCTCACCGGGGAGCTGCCCTTCCGCGAGGTGCGACCCCCGCTGCCCCTGGGGACCCCCCAAGCCGCCCCCGGGACCCCCAGCTGCCCCCAGACACCCCAGCTGCCCCTGGGGACCCCGAAACTGCCCCAGACACCCCACACTGCCCTCGGGACCCCCAACTGCCCCTGGGATCCCTAACTGCCCCCCAGGGACCCCCAACTGCCCCTGGGATCCCTAGCTGCCCCCCAGAGACCCTCAGCTGCCCCTGGGGACCCCTAACTGCCCCCCAGGGACCCCCAGCTGCCCCTGGGGACCCCGAAACTGCCCCAGACACCCCACACTGCCCTCGGGACCCCCAACTGTCCCTGGGATCCCTAACTGCCCCCCAGAGACCCTCAGCTGCCCCTGGGGACCCCTAACTGCCCCCCAGGGACCCCCAGCTGCCCCTGGGGACTCCCCAAACTGTCCCCCAGGGATCCTCAATTGCCCTCGGGGCCCCTAACTTCCCCTAAGGACTCCCCTAACTGCCTCTGGGGACCCCTGGAACTGCCCCCTGGGGGCCCCTACTTGCTCCTGGGGACCCCAGACCCTCTAGTAACCCCCAAACTGCCCCCCGGGGAACTCCCCTAAACTGCCCCTGGGGCCCTGGACCCCCCAGGAACCCTTAAACTGCCCCTCAGGGACCCCAAACTCCTCCAGGGACCCCTGAACTGCCCCAGGGGACCCCAAACTGCCCCCCAGGGACCCCCACCCACCCCTGGGGTCTCCAAACCCTGCTATGTGCCCCTGAACAGCCCCAGGGACCTCTGCAGCCCTGCTAGAGACCCCATAACCCCCCTGGTATCCCTAAGCTACCCTGGGACCCCCAAGCCACCCCCTGGGCCCCCCCGATCCCCCTGTCGTGCCCCCCAGGTCTACCTGCACGCCGTGGTGCGCGACGCCCACGGGCGCAAGATGAGCAAGTCGCTGGGGAACGTCATCGACCCCCTGGACGTCGTCACCGGCATCTCCCTCGAGGTGGGGTGGGGGCCGCGGGCGGGGGGGCACGAAGGGGGCAGTGGGGGTGGGGGGTCACGGGGGGGCCAGGGAGCCTTGGGGGCCCAGGAGGCCCTGGGGGTCAAGCACAGGGGGGACGTGGGAGGCCAGGAAGATGTGCGGGGTCGGGGCACAGGGGGGACGTGGGGAGATGTGGGGGGCTCAAGGGGCTGTGGGAGGATGTGGGGGTCAGGGGCACAAGGGGAACGTGGGGGGATGTGGGGGGTGCTGGGGGGGCGTCAGGGATGTGGGTGGCTCGAGGGGCTGTTGGAGGATATGGGGGTCATGGGCACAGGGGGGATGTGGGGGGGGCGGTGGGGCCCCATGTCCGTCTGTCTGTCCGTCCCCAGGGGCTGCACGCGCAGCTGGAGAGCAGCAACCTGGACCCGGCTGAGCTGGAGCGAGCGCGGCAAGGGCAGGTGGGGCTGCTGTGGGGCCGCCGGGGGGCAGGTGGGGCCGCTGGGGGGCAGGTGGGGCTGCTGGGGGGCAGGTGGGGCCGCCGGGGGGCTGCTGGGGCTGCCGTGGGGCAGGTAGGGTTGTTGGGGCGCTGCTGGGGCTGCTGTGGGGCTGCCGTGGGGCAGGTGGGGCCGCCGGGGGGCTGCTGGGGCTGCCGGGGGGCTGCCGTGGGGCAGGTGGGGCCGCTGGGGGGCTGCTGGGGCTGCCGTGGGGCAGGTGGGGCTGCTGGGGGGCAGGTGAGGCCAGGGGCTGCTGGGGGGCTGGCGGAGGGGGTCCAGAGGATCCTGGGGGGCTGCGATGGGGGGCTGAAGGGGTCACTATGGGGCTGGGGGGGGCTGATCGGGCCGTGGGGCTGACCCACGTTGCCCCCCAGAAAAGCGACTTCCCCAACGGGATCCCCGAGTGCGGGACGGACGCGCTGCGCTTCGCCCTCTGCGCCTACACGGCCCAAGGTGCGTCCTGCGTGCCCCACGGCTGCCCCACGGCCGTCCTGCACACCCCACGTGCCCCACGGCTACCCCATGGCCACCCCGTGTGCCCCACGGCTGCTCCACAGCCACCCCACGTGCCCCATGGCTGCCCTGCACAAGTCTACGTCTGCCCCGTGGCCTCCCTGCACACCCCATGTGCCCCACAGCCACCCCCGGCTACCTCATTTGCCCCACGGCTGCCCTGCACGCCCCACAGCTGCCCCATGGCCACCCCACGGTGGCCCTGCAGCTGCCCCACATGCCGCACAGCTGCCCTGCGGACCCCATGTGCCCCACAGCCACCCTGTGTGCCCCACGGCTGCCCCATGACCACCCCATATGCTCCATGGCTGTCCCACGTGCCCCGCAACCACCCTGCACACCCTACAGCAGCCCCCCACTGCCCCACGGCTGCCCCACGTGCCCCCCAGCTGTGGCAGAGCAGACCCACGTGCTCCACAGCCCCCCTATGTGCCCCACAGCCGTTGTGTGTACCTCAGTCGCCCCACGGCTGACCCACATGGCCCTAGCCACCCCGTGGCTGCCCCGTGCCCCCCGCCCCAGCCCCCTGGCCCTGCAGCCCCGGCCCCACGGCGGCTCCCGCAGGCCGCGACATCAACCTGGACGTGGGGCGCGTCCTGGGCTACCGGCACTTCTGCAACAAGCTGTGGAACAGCGCCCGCTTCACCCTGCGCGCCCTCGGCCCCGCGTACCGGCCCCCCGCCGGCCTCCAGGTGAGCCGACCCACGGCGGCCCCGGCCCCGACCCACGGCAGCCTCGACCCGTGGCGGGTCCCGGTCCCGGTCCCGGTCCCGGTCCCGACCCGTGGTGGCCCTGGCCCACAGTGGCCTCAACCCATGGGGGGTCCTGCCCCACGGGGAGGACCCAGCTCACGGGGGGCCCTGACCCACAGCAGGACCCTGCCCCACGGGGAGGACCCAGCTCACGGGGGGCCCTGACCCACAGCAGGACCCTGCCCCACGGGGAGGACCCAGCTCACGGGGGGCCCTGACCCACAGCAGGACCCTGCCCCACGGGGAGGACCCAGCTCACGGGGGGCCCTGACCCACAGCAGGACCCTGCCCCACGGGGAGGACCCAGCTCACGGGGGGCCCTGACCCATGCGGCCCCAGACCATGGTGACCACAGGGGGACACCAGCCCATGGCAAGACCCCACGAGTCCCCCCCAGGGAGACCCTGACCCACAGGAGCCCCCCAAGGCTGCCTGGCCCACAGCAGACCGGCGGGACCCACGGCAGGACCCACACAGGCAGACCCCGACCCCTGGCGGCCACCCGAGACCCCTGGTGGCCCCCCAGCCCCGGCGAGCCCTGACCCATAGGGGAGACTGGGGTCCCCTGGGAACCCCGAGCCCCCCGGCACCCCTGACCTGTGTGCGCAGCCCCGGGGCACCGTGGGGCTGGCGGAGGGCTGGATCCGGAGCCGCCTGAGCCTGGCGGTGCAGCAGTGCGAGGCTGCGCTGGGCGCCTACGACTTCCCCGCCGCCACCACGGCCGCTCACGGCTTCTGGCTGTACGACCTCTGCGACGTCTACCTGGTACGGGGGGACGGGGGGGACGGGGGGATACAGGAGGACGTGGGAGGACGGTGGGACATGGGGGGACATGGAGAGATGGGAGGAACACGAGGGGACGTGGAGGGACAGGGGGACATGGGGGACACAGGGACACAGGGATGGGAAGAATGTGGGGAGACATGGGGGGACCCAGGGACGGGAACTGGGATGGCGACAGGGACGACGCAGGTGCGGGACGGGGACGGGGACGTGGTGACCTGGGGACGGGGCGCCGGGACGGGGCCGTGGGGAGAGGACGGGACGGGGCCGTGGTGACCTGGGGACGGGGCGCCGGGACGGAGCCGTGGGGAGAGGACGGGGACGGGGCCGTGGTGACCTGGGGACGGGGACGGGGACGGGGCCGTGGTGACCTGGGGACGGGGCGCCGGGACGGGGCCGTGGGGAGAGGACGGGGACGGGGACGGGGCCGTGGTGACCTGGGGACGGGGCGCCGGGAGGGGGCCGTGGGGAGAGGACGGGACGGGGACGTGCCGGTGCCGCAGGAGTGCGTGAAGCCGGTGCTGGCCCGAGGCGACGGTGACGGCGACGGTGACGGTGACGGCGAGGCGGCGGCGCTGGCGGCCCGCGACACCCTCTACACCTGCCTGGACGCGGGGCTGCGGCTCCTGGCCCCCTTCATGCCCTTCGTCACCGAGGAGCTGTGGCAGCGGCTGCCGCGCCGCGACCCCCTCGGGGACCCCCCCAGCCTCTGCGTCAGCCCCTACCCCGACCCCCAGGAGGTACCGGGGGTCTGGGGGGGCCTGGGGGGTCCTGAGGGAATTGGGGGGTGACGAGGGGTCTGGGGGGTGTTCTGGGGGGGTCCTGAGGGTATTGGGGGGTGATGAGGGGCCTGGGGGGTCCTGAGGGTATTGAGGGTTGACGAGGGGTCTGGGGGGTGTTCTGGGGGGGTCCTGAGGGTATTGGGGGGTGACGAGGGGTCTGGGGGGTCCTGAGGGTATTGAGGGTTGACGAGGGGTCTGGGGGGTGTTCTGGGGGGGTCCTGAGGGTATTGGGGGGTGATGAGGGGTCTGGGGGGTCCTGAGGGTATTGAGGGTTGACGAGGGGTCTGGGGGGTGTTCTGGGGGGGTCCTGAGGGTATTGGGGGGTGATGAGGGGCCTGGGGGGTCCTGAGGGTATTGAGGGTTGACGAGGGGTCTGGGGGGTGTTCTGGGAGGGTCCTGAGGGTATTGGGGGGTGACGGAGGGGGCTGAAGAGTCTCGGCTCGGCTTTAGGGATCCCAGAGGATGTTTGGGGCTGGGGGGGACTTGGGCAGCGGGGGGGGCCTGAGGGTCTCAGAGGGACACGGGGTGACAAGGGGGTCTGGGGCCCCCGTTGACCCCCGGCCGCCCCCCCGCAGTACTGCTGGCGCGACATGGAGCTCGAGGCCACCATGGAGTTCGCGCTGGGCATCGTCCGGACCCTCCGCTCCCTCCGCGCCGACTACAACCTCACGCGGAGCAAGGCCGACTGTAGGGCCCCGGCGTCCGGGGGGTGGGGGGTGGAAGGGCCCCGGCGTCCGGGCGGGCACCGGGAGGGGCCTCGGCATCCGGGTGACCCCCCCCGCGCCCCGTAGGCTTCCTGCAGTGCCCGGCGGCCGAGTGGGCGGCGCGGGCCCGGCGCTGCGGCGGCTACATCGGGACCCTGGCGTCCTGCGGGGCCCTGCGGGTGCTGGAGCCCGGCGAGAGCCCCCCCCCGGGCTGCGCCGTGGCCGTCGCCTCCGACCGCTGCACCGTCCACCTGCTGCTCAAGGTGGGGCCCTGGCAAGGGACCCGGGCGTCCGGGATGGGGGTGGCATGGGACCTTGGGGTTCGGGATGGGGGCGGCGGGGCTGGAGGGGGATGTTGATGTTCAGCATCTCGCGGGGGGACCGAGGTGTCTGGGGGGCCCCGGCGTCCGGGACTGACGGGGGCTGCGCAGGGGGTGATCGACGCCCCGAAGGAGCTGGCCAAGCTGGGCGGGCGCCGGGAGGAGCTGGGGCGGCAGCTGGAGCGGCTGCGGGAGCGCCGGGCCGCCCCCGAGTATGGCACCAAGGTGCCCCCCGCCGTGCAGGAGGCTGACGCCGCCAAGGTAGGGGGCTGGGGGCGCTTGGGGGGCTGGAGGGTCCGGGGGGGGCTGCAGGGTCGGGGTTGGGCGGGTTCTCCCTGTGCTGCCCTCCTGCTCGCGCAGCTCTGGTGTTTCATGGTCCCCAGGGGCTTTGCCGTGGGGCTGGAGGGGTCCAATGTGTCTGTGGGGTGAGGGGTGTTGAGGGGCAGGGGGATTTCCAGGGGTGGGGGCTCTCTGTGGGGCAGGGGCTTTCTGTGGGGCTCTGGGGAGCGGGAGGGTGCATGGGGGCTCCCCGTGGGGCAGAGGGATTTCCAGGGGTGGGGGCTCTCTGTGGGGCAGGGGCTTTCTGTGGGGCTCTGGGGAGTGGGAGGGTGCATGGGGGCTCGCCGTGGGGCAGGGGGCCCGCGGGTGTCTCCGTGGGGTGGCCCCACAGCCGGTGTCCCGGCAGCTGGCGCAGGCCGAGGCGGAGCTGCACAAGGTGCTGGAGGCGCTGGAGCTGGTGCAGAGGATGCTCTGACCCACGGCCGCCCCCGTCGCCCCCCAGCCATTAAAGTTATTTTGCTGAGCTGCGACTCCAGGCGTGTTTGGGGCCGGGGGCGGTCGGGGCGTCACGGGGTCCCTGGCGGCAGCAGTGGGGCAGATGGAGGGCAGCTGTGGGGCAGCTGTGGGGCAGTTGGGGGGTTGGGGGGCAGTTGGGGGTCACTGGGGCGGTTGTGGGGCAATTGGGCAGTTGGGGGCAGTTTGGGGGGCAATTGGGGGCAGTTGGTCGCTGGGGGCGGTTGGGGGCGGTTATGGGGCAGTTGGGCAATTGGGGGTCGCTGGGGGCAGTTGGGGGGTGTTGGGGGGTCACTGGGGGTGGTTGGGGGCAGTTGGGGGTCGGTTGGGGGTCGCTGGGGGTGGTTGGGGGTCGTTGGCAGTTGGGGGGCGGTTGGGGGTCGCTGGGGGCAGTTGGGGGGTGGTTGGGGGCAGTTGGGGGGCGGTTGGGAGTCACTGGGGGTGGTTGGGGGTCGTTGGGGGCAGTTGGGGGGCGGTTGGGGGTCGCTGGGGGTGGTTGGGGGTCGTTGGGGGCAGTTGGGGGTCATTGGGGGCAGTTGGGGCGGTTGGGGGCGGTTATGGGGCAGTTGGGCAATTGGGGGTCGCTGGGGGCAGTTGGGGGTCGCTGGAGGCAGTTGGGGGGCAGTTGGGGGTCGCTGGGGGCGGTTGGGGGCAGTTGGGGGTCACTGGGGGCGGTTGGGGGCAGTTGGGGGTCGCTGGGGGCGGTTGGGGGCAGTTGGGGGTTGCTGGGGCGGTTGGGGGGCAGTTGGGGGTCGCTGGGGGCAGTTGGGCGTTTGGGGGTCACTGGGGGTGGTTGGGGGCAGTTGGGGGTCGCTGGGGCGGTTGGGGGCGGTTGGGGGTCACGGGGCGGTTGGGGGGTGGTTGGGGGGCGGTTGGGGGTCGCTGGGGGCGGTTGGGGGTCGCTGGGGGCGGTTGGGGGGCGGTTGGGGGGCGGTTGGGGGTCGCTGGGGGCGGGGCGCCCTCGGCGCACTGCGGACGGGCCCAGGCGTCCGGGCAGGGCCCCTCCCCCCCCCCCTCCCCCCCCCGCCGGATTTCCGCCCCCGCCGAGGCTCCGCCCCACGGGCGCTGGCCGAGGGGCCCAGGCGTCCGGGCCCCGCCCCCGCTTCCTCGGGCGGGGCCCAGGCGTCCGGGAGCCGCCGGGAGCGCGCGCGGCCGCGCAGCCCCGACCCCCGCGGTGACCCCGGCCCGTGACCCCCGACCCCGCGGTGACCCCGGCCCGTGACCCCCGACCCCGCCGTGACCCCGCCGTGACCCCGCCGTGACCCCGCCATGGCGGAGCAGCAGCCGCTCGTGGAGCTGTTCGTGAAGGTACCGGGGGGGGGGGGGGAGCCCGGACGCCTGGGCCCGGGGGAGGGGGGGGGTTCAGTCCCGGACGCCTGGGCCCCGCGGGGTGGGGGGGGCCTGGATGCCTGAGCCCGCGGGGGGAGGGGAGGCCGGACGCCTGGGCCCCTGGCAGCACCCCCCCCCCCGCCATTTCCAGGTGGCGGTTTCAGCCCCAGGCAGAAATGGAGGCGCTGGAGAACACGTGTCCCGTGTGACACGCGTGTGCGAGGCGGTGTCCCGTGACACGCGTGTGCGAGGCGGCGTCCCGTGACACGCGTGTGCGAGGCGGCGTCCCCGGGTCCACGCGTGTGCGAGGCGGCGCCCCGTGACACGCGTGTGCGAGGTGGCGTCCCGTGTGACACGCGTGTGCGAGGCGGTGTCCCGTGACACGCGTGTGCGAGGCGGCGTCCCCGGGTCCACGCGTGTGCGAGGCGGCGTCCCGTGACACGCGTGTGCGAGGCGGCGTCCCCGGGTCCACGCGTGTGCGAGGCGGCGTCCCGTGACACGCGTGTGCGAGGCGGCGTCCCCGGGTCCGCGCGTGTGCGAGGCGGCGTCCCGTGACACGCGTGTGCGAGGCGGCGTCCCCGGGTCCACGCGTGTGCGAGGCGGCGTCCCGTGACACGCGTGTGCGAGGCGGCGTCCCGTGACACGCGTGTGCGAGGCGGCGTCCCCGGGTCCACGCGTGTGCGAGGCGGCGTCCCGTGACACGCGTGTGCGAGGCGGCGTCCCCGGGTCCACGCGTGTGCGAGGCGGCGTCCCATGACACGCGTGTGCGAGGCGGCGTCCCCGGGTCCACGCGTGTGCGAGGCGGCGTCCCGTGACACGCGTGTGCGAGGCGGCGTCCCCGGGTCCACGCGTGTGCGAGGCGGCGTCCCATGACACGCGTGTGCGAGGTGGCGTCCCCGGGTCCACGCGTGTGCGAGGCGGCGTCCCCGGGTCCACGCGTGTGCGAGGCGGCGTCCCGTGACACGCGTGTGCGAGGTGGTGTCCCCGGGTCCACGCGTGTGCGAGGCGGCGTCCCCGGGTCCACGCGTGTGCGAGGCGGCGTCCCGTGACACGCGTGTGCGAGGCGGCGTCCCCGGGTCCACGCGTGTGCGAGGCGGCGTCCCGTGACACGCGTGTGCGAGGCGGCGTCCCCGGGTCCACGCGTGTGCGAGGCGGCGTCCCGTGACACGCGTGTGCGAGGCGGCGTCCCCGGGTCCACGCGTGTGCGAGGTGGCGTCCCGTGACACGCGTGTGCGAGGCGGTGTCCCCGGGTCCACGCGTGTGCGAGGTGGTGTCCCGTGACACGCGTGTGCGAGGCGGCGTCCCCGGGTCCACGCGTGTGCGAGGCGGCGTCCCATGACACGCGTGTGCGAGGCGGCGTCCCCGGGTCCACGCGTGTGCGAGGCGGCGCCCCGTGACACGCGTGTGCGAGGCGGCGTCCCCGGGTCCACGCGTGTGCGAGGCGGCGTCCCGTGACACGCGTGTGCGAGGCGGCGTCCCCGGGTCCACGCGTGTGCGGCCTGGGCCCCGGTCACCTGTGGGGCGCCGGGGTCAGAGGTCAGGGCGGGGGCGGCCGGGCGCGGCCGAAACTGCCCTCGGGGTCAGGGCGGGGCCCAGGTGTCCGGCCCCGCCCAGCCCGGCCGTCTCCGTGGCGACGGGGCTGCACTTGCTGGGGTGGGGTGTTGCTACAGCAACCGCCAGCAGGGGGAGGGCGGCAGGTGTTTGCTGTCGCCCTGGCAACCTGGGAGGGGGCGGGGCCTGGTTGCCAGCAGCCAACCAGCTCCCTGGGTGGGCTCTGCTCCCTAGCAGTAGGTGGGGCCAGGAGGGGGCGGGGCTTGGTGACCTGCCTCCCTAGCAACGAGGGGCAGCAGGGGGCAGGGCTCATTGACCCGGCTCCCTAGCAACGGGGCTGCGGCCTCCCTAGCAACGGGCTGGGCCTAGCTGGGCTCGGGCCCTCGTTAGCCCCAGGGCCTCGTTAGTGCCATCCCGTGACCCCCTATCCCTGCAGCCTCCTTGGCTCCTTTACCCCTGCTGTCCTCACTAACCCCCCCCCACCCAGCCATCTTCATTAACTCCCCACCCCTGCTGTCCTAATTAACTCTCCCCACCCCTACTGTCCTAATTAACTCCTCCGCTGTGCTCATTAACTGCTGCCTCTTGCCCCACGCCTACAGGCTGGCAGTGATGGGGCCAAGATTGGGAACTGCCCCTTCTCCCAGCGGCTCTTCATGGTCCTCTGGCTCAAGGGCGTCACCTTCAACGTCACCACGGTGGACACCAAGCGGTGAGTGTCCCCCCCCCGCCCCAGCTTGGGGCCCTGGCGTCCAGGGGGCCCCGGTGTCCAGGCACCGTCGGCTGCCACTGCCCCCACAGGCGCCCGGAGGCCGTGCAGCGCCTCTGCCCCGGGGGGCACCTGCCGTTCCTGCTGTACAGCGGTGAGGTCTACACCGACACCAACAAGATCGAGGAGTTCCTCGAGGAGGTGCTCTGCCCCCCACGGTGAGGCCCGGGGTGGCTTGGGGGGGGGTCCCCAGGTGGGTCTGGGTGATGCTGGGGCAAATGGGGGGTCCTAGGGGGTCCCGGGGTGGGTCTGGGTGAGGCTGGGGCAGATGTGGGGGTCCCCAGGTGGGTCTGGGTGAGGCTGGGGCAGATGTGGGGGTCCCCAGGTGGGTCTGGGTGAGGCTGGGGCAGATGTGGGGTCCTGGGGGGTCCCCAGGTGGGTCTGGGTGAGGCTGGGGCAGATGTGGGGCCCTGGGTGGGGGTCCTGGAGTGGGTCTGGGTGATGCTGGGGGAGGTTTGGGTGTCCCGGGGGGGTCCCAGTGCAGCTCAGAGTCCTGACCTGCCCCCCAGGTACCCCCGCCTGGCTGCCCGCAACCCCGAGGCCAACACCGCCGGCCTTGACGTCTTCGCCAAGTTCTCGGCCTACGTGAAGAATGGGAACCCGGCCCTGGATGCTGGTGAGCCCCGCCCACAGGGGGAGGGGCCAGGACAGGCCCCGCCCATAGGGGGAGGGGCCAAGGGAACATCACCTACCCCTTGGGAGGCTCCTCCCCTTGGCTGAGACCCAGGGGGCCCTGCCCTGGGGGGTGTGGCCAACAGAAGCCCCCCCCATGGGGGTGGGGCTTGGGGCTCCACCCTCTGCACATCCACCCCTTGCTCCCATTGGCTCCCCCCCCCCAACTGATTGGCTGTCATAGGCATCCTGATAGGCCCCCTTTTTCCCACCACTTCTGATTGGCTGTCTCATCTCTTCTGCCCTGTCTAATTGGCTGCTGTCTGTCTTCTGTGTTTGCTTATTGGGTGCTTTTTCCCTCCCTGGATCCTGATTGGCTGCTCTTTTTTTCTTCTTTTCCCTACATGCTCTCTGACTGGCTGCGTCTCCTTCCTTCCTCCGGGATTGGCTGTCTCCTCACGACCTCGGGTTGGGTATCTCTCCTGCATCTCTCGTTGGCTGTCTCTGCCACCTTCGCTCTGATTGGCTCGCTCTCCTCGCGTCCTTACCATTGGCTGTCTGTGGCCCCCCGCAGCCTCTCCCATTGGCTGCTGCCCCGCAGCCTCTCCCATTGGCTGCTGCCCCGCAGCCTCTCCCATTGGCTGCTGCCCCGCAGCCTCCTGGTCCCTGTTGGCCGTGGGGGGCTGAAGGTGGGTCCCGCCGTGGCCCGGCCATGGCTGCGGGTCCTCCCCCGGGTCCCGACGCGGCCACGGCTCCCGCCGTGGGTCCTGACGCGACCGCGGGTGGCAGGGCTGCAGCAGGGGCTGCTGCGGGCGCTGCGGGCGCTGGACACCTTCCTGCTGACGCCGCTGCCCCACGAGCTGGACGAGGGCAGCGCCGAGGAGCCGCCGCCGTCCCAGCGCCGCTTCCTGGATGGCGACGAGCTCACCCTGCCCGACTGCAACCTGCTGCCCAAGCTGCACGTCCTGCAGGTGACAGGGGGGGACGGGGGGGGACACGAGGGGCCACGGGCGGGCTCCCCCTGCCCGACTGCAACCCGCTGCCCAAGCTGCACGTCCTGCAGGTGACAGGGGGGGACGGGGGGGGACACGAGGGGCCGCGGGTGGGCTCCCCCTGCCCGACTGCAACCCGCTGCCCAAGCTGCACGTCCTGCAGGTGACGGGGGGGGACACGAGGGGCCGCGGGCGGGCTCCCCCTGCCCGACTGCAACCTGCTGCCCAAGCTGCACGTCCTGCAGGTGACGGGGGGGACGGGGGGGGACACGAGGGGCCGCAGCGCTGGCTCACAGCGCCCCGTCCCGACCCCTCGCAGGTGGTGTGCCGGCGCTTCCGGGGCTTCGAGATCCCGGCGGAGCTGGCGGGGCTGCAGCGGTACCTGCGCAACGCCGCCGCCCGCGAGGAGTTCGCCAGCACCTGCCCCGACGCCGCCGAGATCGAGCTGGCCTACGAGCAGGTGGCGCGGCCCCTCGCCTGAGCCCCGAACGGCCCCGGAACCCTTCGGCTGGCCCCCAAAATGCCCCCACGGCCCCAGAAATGGCCCCAAAACCCTCCGACTGGCCACAAAAATGTTCCCGATGGCCCCCAAATCCTCTGGCTGGCCCGCAAAAAGCTCCCAACTGCCCTGAAATGCCTCTCACACCCCCTGAAATTCTCTGCCTGGCCCCCGAAACACTCCCAATGGCCCCAAAATGCTCCTTGTGGCCCCAAAATCCTCTGGCTGGCCACAAAACGTTTCCCATGCTCCCCAAAACGCTCCCAATTGCCCTGGGACGCTGCCGACAGCCCCAAAGCCTCCGTCTGGCCCCAAAACCCTCCATCCCGCCCCAAAATGCTCCGTCCAGACCCCAAAACCCTCCATCCCGCCCCAGAACACGTCCTGCCACGAAACTGTTGGTGCTGCTCTGGAACGCTGCCGACGGCCCCAAAACGCTTCATCCTGCCCCCAAAACGGCCTCTGGGCCCCAAAGCGCCCGCTGCTGCGAAACCGTCCCGGAAGCGTCCGGCGGCCTCGGAAGCGCCGTGTCCTGCCGCAACGGCCCTGGAGCTGCCGCTGGCCCCAAAATCCCTCGTCTTGCCCCAACCTGCACCCCCCCCTCCCCACTGGTGGCAATAAAGGTGGCGGAGGGGCCCAGGCGTCCGGGGCTGTTGCTGACCGAAGCGCCGCGAGCGGATGCGGAGGTGGGGGCGGCCCCAGTGTGCTCCCAGTAAGGCCCGTGCCAGTGCTCCCAGTAAGGCCCGTGCCCGTGTGGGCAGCAGTCTCTCCCCTGCCCGGAGCTGGTGGGTGGGAGGAGGGGGCGGGGCCTCCCGTGGCCCCGCCCCGGGTGGGCTCTCGTGGCCCCGCCCCGCCGTGGCCCCGCCCCCGGGCGTGTGCGCCGCGGAGACAATGGGCCGCGCGGGCGGGGCCGCCCTGGGCAGCGGCGGCGCCGCGGGGGCTGCCGGGAGCGGGGCGGACCGCGGCTGGCGGACCCGCCGGAGCCGAGCGGTGCGGGGGACTGGGCGGACTGGGAGGGACTGGGGGGAACTGGAGGACGCGAGGGAAGTGGGCGGGGACGGGGCTGGGGGGCCTGGAGGGGCGGACGAGAGGGGAGTGCGGCTGGACCGGGAGGGCCGGACTGGGGGCCACTGGGAGAGCTGGTACCTAACTGGGGGGGTCACTAGGAGAACTGGGGCCGGACTGGGGGCCACTGAGAGAGCTGGTACCTAACTGGGGGGGTCACTAGGAGAACTGGGGGCCACTGGGAGAGCTGGGGCCGGACTGGGGGCCACTGGGAGAGCTGGTACCTAACTGGGGGGGGTCACTAGGAGAGCTGGGGCTGGACTGGGGGCCGCTGGGATAGCTGGTACCTAACTGGGGGGGGGGGTCACTAGGAGAACTGGGGGCCACTGGGAGAGCTGGGGCCGGACTGGGGGCCGCTGGGAGAGCTGGTACCTAACTGGGGGGGTCACTAGGAGAGCTGGGGCTGGACTGGGGGCCACTGGGATCGCTGGGGCTGCCTGAGCACATGGGGGCCCGGACGCCTGGGCCCTGGCGTGTTCCCCCCCCCCCCCGCACATATTTTCCCCCTGAGCGAATCCGGCCCGGCCGAGCTCCCGCCTCCGCCCGCAGCTGGGGCCAGCGCTCGCCCGGGGGCCCAGGCGTCCGGGCCGCCGCTGCCCTCGATGACAGCATTAATCGCGCTGGTTAGCGGGGCGGCGAGCGCCTCACCCCGGGGTGGATTTGGGGCGTTGAGGCCCGTCCCAGGGACCCTCTGCCCCCCCGACCCTCCCGGTTGCCTTCCAGGCGCGGCTTCGGCCCCGTCCCGCGGCGGGAGCCTCTTTGGGGAGAAACAGAAGGGAATCGGGGCAGGGAGCTGCCCCGTCTCGCCGGCCCAGAGCGAGCCGGGAACTCGCGGCGCGAGCGCAGGTCATGGTTGAGCCGGGGAGGCCGCGGCCCGCGATCCTGGAGCGCGTCCGGGCGGCGACGGCCTGAGCCGCGGCCCCATGGCGGGGCCGGGGGCCCTGGGGCGCTACAGCCACGCGGTGGTGCGGGCGCTGCCCGAGGCGCCGGGCGCCGAGGGCCCGGGCGGGCGGCTGGACCTGGCCAAGGCGCAGCGGCAGCTCGGCGTCTTCGCCGGCATCCTGCGGCAGCAGCTGGGGCTGCAGGTGGTGGCGCTGCCGCCCGCCGCCCCCTGCGCCGTCCTGCTCGAGGACGTGGCCGTGGTGCAGGGCGACACCGCGCTGCTCACCCGGCCCTGGCAGCCGGCCCGCCGCCACGAGGTGCCGGGGCCGGGGGGTGGGCGCTGGGGACCCCGGGGGGCTGGAGGGTGCTGGGGGGGTCTGGATGTCTGGGACCCTGGGGTGGGGTGGGGGGGAGCCCGGACGCCTGGGACCCTGGGAGGGGGCTGGGGGGGTGCTGGGGGGGGGTCTGACTGCCTGGGACCCCGGGGTGGGGTGGGGGGGAGCCCGGACACCTGGGACCCTGGGAGGGGGCTGGGGGGATGCTGGGGGGGGTCTGACTGCCTGGGACCCCGGGGTGGGGTGGGGGGGAGCCCGGACGCCTGGGACCCTGGGAGGGGGCTGGGGGGATGCTGGGGGGGGGTCTGACTGCCTGGGACCCTGGATGCCTGGGACCCTGGGAGGGGGCTGGGGGGTGCTGGGGGGGGGTCTGACTGCCTGGGACCCCGGGGTGGGGTAGGGGGGAGCCCGGACGCCTGGGACCCTGGGAGGGGGCTGGGGGGATGCTGGGGGGAGGTCTGGATGCCTGGGACCCTGGGGTGGGGTGGGGTGGAGCCCGGACACCTGGGACCCTGGGAGGGGGCTGGGGGGGTGCTGGGGGGGGGTCTGGATGCCTGGGACCCTGAGGGGGGTGGGGGGGAGCCCGGACGCCTGGGACCCAGGTCAAGGCTGTGCCTAGTTTGGGTTGGGGGGCTCAATGGATCCCTTAGGGGTGACAGGGCCCCCCCGGACCCCTGGGTGTGGAGGGGTCTGCAGCTCATGCAGGGGATGGTGCCCCCCCCAACCCTCCGCAACAGGCACAGCGGGGGTTAATGCCCCCCCCACTCCTGAACGCCTGGGTCCCTTCTGCGGGGGCGGGCGGGGGGGGTTGAGGCAGTTTTGAGGGGGATTTGGGGGGTTTGGGGGGTCGGTCCCAGCCCTGTGCCGGCAGCTGGGCAGCGTGCGGGCGGCGCTGGAGGAGCTGAAGCTGCGGGTGGTGGCGGTGACGGATGAGGGGGCGACGCTGGACGGCAGCGACGTCCTCTTCACCGGTGAGCCGGGGGCCCCGGCCCCGCAGAGGGGCCCTGGCGTCCGGGCCGGGGCCCTGGCATCCGAGTGACGGCGCCTCCCCTCCGCAGGCCGTGAATTCTTCGTGGGCATCTCCCGCTGGACCAACCACCGCGGCGCCGAGATGGTGGCCGACGCCTTCCGGGTGAGCTGGGGGCCCAGGCGTCCGGGGAACGGGGGTGGGGGCAGCCACCCCCCCACCAGCCCGCGGGCCCAGGTGTCCGGGTGGCCCCGATGGGGCATGTGCGGGGGCAGGCTGGCGGTTTTGGGGGTGGTTTTGGGGGGGGGAGGGTGACCCCTGCCGCACGCCTGGCCCCCCCCCCCCAGGACTTTGCGGTCTCCACGGTGCCGGTGGGGGGCGAGGGCCACCTGAAGAGCTTCTGCAGCATGGCCGCCCCCGACACCATCGCCATCGGCAGCAGCGAGGCCGCCCGGCGCGCCATGAAGGTGGGGTTGGGGGGGGGCAAAGGTTGTGGCTTGGGGGAAGGGTCAGGGGTCACAAGGGGCATGGGGGAGTCAGGGGTCATGGGTCATGGCAGGGTTCTGGGGTGGGATCGGGGGTGATGGGAGAGGCCAGGGTGGGTTCAGGGTTGTGCTAGGGGTCCTTGGGGGGTCAGAGTGGGGTGGGGGGGGGTCAGAAGCTGTGGGGGGGGGCTTGGAGCAGGGTCAGGGGTCAGGAGACATTTGGGGGGTTGGAGCGCGGTCAGGGGTCAGGGCACATTTTGGGGGGGGGGAAGCAGGGTCAGGGGTCGTTTGGGGCCATTGGAGCCGGGTCGGGGTGAGGGCACGTTTGGGGCCGTCGGGGGGCAGGGGGTGGGGGGTCCCGGTGAGGGGCCGGGGCCGGAGGTGAGGGTGGCGCCGGCGCAGGCCATGGAGCAGCTCTCGGACCACGGCTACGGGCGGCTCTCGGTGCCCGACGACCCGGCCGGCAACTGCCTCTTCGCCCGCCTGGGCCTGGGGGGCTGCGCCCTGGTGCACCGCAGCCCCGAGGAGTTCCCGCGCAGCCTGCAGGTGGGGCGGGGCCTGGGGGGCTGGGGGCGGGGCCTCCCGAGGGGCGGGGCCAGGGGTGGGGCCTGGGGGAGGGGCCTCCCGAGGGGCGGGGCCTGGGGGGGGCGCTGCGCCCTGGTGCACCGCAGCCCCGAGGAGTTCCCGCGCAGCCTGCAGGTGGGGCGGGGCCTGGGGGGCGGGGCCTAGGGGCCTGGGGGAGGGGCCTCCCGAGGGGTGGGGCCTGGGGGCGGGGCCTCCCGAGGGGCGGGGCCTGGGGGAGGGGCCTGGGGGAGGGGCCTCCCGAGGGGCGGGGCCTGGGGGGGCGCTGCGCCCTGGTGCACCGCAGCCCCGAGGAGTTCCCGCGCAGCCTGCAGGTGGGGCGGGGCCTGGGGGGCGGGGCCTGGGGGCCTGGGGGAGGGGCCTCCCGAGGGGCGGGGCCTGGGGGCGGGGCCTCCCGAGGGGCGGGGCCTGGGGGGCGGGGCCTGGGGGAGGGGCCTCCCGAGGGGCGGGGCCTGGGGAGGGGCGCTGCAGCCCCGAGGAGTTCCCGCGCAGCCTGCAGGTGGGGCGGGGCCTGGGGGGGGCGGGGCCTCCCGATGGGGGCGGGGTCTGCAGAGGGGCGAGATCCCAAGGTGGAGCCAGGGCGGGGGGTGGGGCTCATGCGATGGGGGGGGAGGGGGCTGGGTGAGGGGCGGGTCTCCTGGGTGGGGGCGGGGTCACGGCAGGGGCGGGGCTCTGGCAGCAGCTTGACCATGGCGTGGGGGGAGGGATCACGGTGGGGGCGTGGCCGCAGGGGCGTGGCCTGACCCCCCCCCCCCCCCGGCAGCCGTTCCAGAAGCTGCCCGGCTGCACCCTGCTGCCGGCGTCCTGCTCCGAGGTGGCCAAGCTGGGGGGGGCCCTGAGCTCCTGCGCCCTCCTGGTCAACACCCGGCCCGACGCCTGACCCCCGCCGCCCCACGCAGGCCCCACGGGCGGGGGCCCCACGCAGGCCCCGGGGCTCTGGACCCCCACGGCGATGGGACCGCGGGGAGCCCCAGGGCGATGGGACCCTCCTGCCCCCCCACCCTCCACCCCGTCAGCGCCGCCCCCAGAACTGCGGGTCGGGGACCCCTCGGCCACAGGGGCCCCCCAAAGTCCTGCCCCCCCCCCCCACGGCCACAGGGGCCCCCCAAAGTCCTGCCCCCCCCCCCACGGCCACAGGGGCCCCCCAAAGTCCTGGCCCCCCCCCACGGCCACAGCCCCCCCCCCGATCCAACCCTGCACCCACAAGTAGGGTCCCAGGCACCCTGCGTCACCCGGGGGCAGCCCCCATGTGGGGTCGCTGTGAGGGTGGTGGTGGGGGGGGGTCGCACCCCCCCATGTATCCACGGTAGCGTAGTTGGGGGGAGGGTCATGTAGCAGCCCCCCCCCTCCCCAGGGGGGTTGGTGGCCGCCTCCCCTCCCCCGCCTCCTTATTTTTAGCTTCATTTGTTAATAAACACCTCGAACCACTTCATCTCCCTCCCTCCCTGCTGCACCGTGGCCCCCCCCCCCACCCTGGGGCCCTGCTGCCTGCTGCCCCTCCCCCACCCGGATCCCGCCGTCTCGGTGCCCCCCCCCGCCCCGGTGCCCCTCCCCCACCCCGGAACCCTGCTGTCCGGATGCCCCTCCCCCCGCCCCCCCGCCCCGGTGCCCCTCCCCCACCCCCGGGACCCTGCTGTCCGGATGCCCCTCCCCCCGCCCCCCCGTCCCGGTGCCCCTCCCCCCCCCGCCCCGGTGCCCCTCCCCCACCCCGGAACCCTGCTGTCCGGATGCCCCGCCCCCTCCGTCCCGGTGCCCCTCCCCCCGCCCCCCCCCGCCCCGGTGCCCCTCCCCCCGCCCCGGTCCCTGCAGTGCCGAGCTGTGAGCGCGCGAGGGCGCCCCGACTCGCGTCCGGCGCATGCGCGGCAGAGGCAGAAGCCCCGCCCCCCCCGGCATCTGGCGCACGCGCATCGTCCTAGCGCATCCACGCCCCGGCGCCCCAGGGGAGGGCGCATGCGTATTGCTTCCCGCCCTGCTCCCTGCTGCCCTCGGGTGTCGACAGCGCAGTACTGCAGCCAGGGAGCGAGCGCATGCGCGGTGATCCCGCCCTGCTCCCTGCTGCCCTCGGGTGTCTACAGCGCAGTACTGCAGCCAGGGAGAGAGCGCATGCGCGGTGATCCCGCCGTGCTCCCTGCTGCCCTCGGGTGTCTACAGCGCAGTACTGCAGCCAGGGAGCGAGCGCATGCGCGGTGATCCCGCCCTGCTCCCTGCTGCCCTCGGGTGTCGACAGAGCAGTACTGCAGCGAGGGAGCGAGCGCATGCGCGGTGATCCCGCCCTGCTCCCTGCTGCCCTCGGGTGCCGACAGTGCAGTACTGCAGCGAGGGAGCGAGCGCATGCGCGGTGATCCCGCCGTGCTCCCTGCTGCCCTCGGGTGTCGACAACGCAGTACTGCACCGGTAAGGCGCCCGCCTGCGCACTGGTTTCCCTGTGCTCCCTGCTGCCCTCGGGTGTCGACAGAGCAGTACTGCAGCCAGGGAGCGAGCGCATGCGCGGTGATCCCGCCGTGCTCCATGCTGCCCTCGCGTGTCGAAAATGTAATACCGCGCCCAGCAGGGCGCGCATGCGCCTTTGCTCCACAGTGCGCTGCTGCCCTGGCGTGCGGGAAGGCGCATGCGCACTCTCCGCCCCGTGCTCCTTGCTGCCCTCGGGCGTCTGCAAAACAGTTCTGCAGGCGGAGGGTGCGCGCATGCGCAGTTGTCCCGGTTTGCTCCCTGCTGCCCGCGGTGTGGACAGGTCAGTCCTGCCCCGGTGAGGCGCCCGCATGCGCACTGGGGGCCCCTGTGCTCCCTGCTGCCCTCCGGTGTCCACAGCCCAGGACTGCAGCCGCCCCCGCCCTCGCCGGCCTGCAGAGCGCGGCAGCCACGCCGCTGCTCCGCGGTGTTTCGGTAACGGGTAACCGAGTGGGCCCTGCTCGTCCCCCTTCCCGGCGGTCGTAGACCGGTAGCGCAGCCTGCTGCTCAGGGAAATGCTGCTTCTACAATATTTTGCTTATTGGTGCTTCCTGTTGTCGCGGGGACGGGCTGGGCCGCCTCGGCGCTGCTCCGCCGTGCCCTCACACCGGTGCAGCACCGATCCCCGCCGGGCTCTCGGGCACGGACCGAGCAGCCCCGGGGCGCCCGCCGCTGGGCGCTTTGCCGCCTGTCGCACGGAAGGTGCTGGCAAGTCGCAAGTCGCTTGGTTTAATTAATAGCAACAGGTTAATTTATAAAAGGCGTTCTAATACATATCGGGTGTGATCTGTGTCTCCCCCTCGACTCCTTCCCACTTTAGAGAACAGCCAATTTACAGCATTTCCGGCTGAAGAACGTTGATGGGTGGATGCACAGATGACAAACGGATTGGTGCTTCCAGGATCCTGCGCTCGACTCTGCTTTCCGGCACGCTGTTGCGTCACAGGGCTTTCCAGCACGGTCTGTCTGACTTGGGCCACGTGCTAAGGCAGCTTGAGCAAGTGAAGCAAAATCCTCCTCCTGTCATTGTCCAGGCCAGAGTCAGTTTCCCATCAGCTCAGTCTCTCCAGAGTTTGGAGTTTTTGGAGGCCTTAGTTTTTATCCTGCCTTGGCTGGACAGTGCTTTCTGAGAGTGTCCGTCGGCGGCAGTTTCCCTGAGGAGGACCATCTACCGAAGGCTGGAGGTGGCCGAGCGCCCGAGCGAGCCTGACTGTACGTGAGGGCTGCCGTGACATCCTTGCGATGAAACGGAGCCTGAGAGGGTGACTGAAGCAGTGCAGAGGGTCAGTCATAGTTGGGGGAATAGTTACGGGCCTTGGACTAGGGGGTAGTCCTAGGAGGGCTGCGCAGTTGCCTGGCCTCTTGGCAGGTGCTGAAGTGTGGTCTGGCGGTCGAAGGAGCGGTGTCACGGCTGGGAGCTCTGCGGAGATCTGCGGCTGGCCGTGGAGGACGAGCTCTGACTTGCAGCGTGGACGCAGCTAAGTCCTGGGGCTGCACTGTGTGTGTGCAGGGCTGGGAGGTGGAAGGTGGTTGTCCCCTGGTGCTTACTGCTGTCACTGGCTGTGGATGTTTGCCCATGGAGCTGAGGAGCCCAAAAATATTAATTGTCGGTGATGGAGATGAGTTAGCGCTTGCAATGTTTCAGGTGGGTTCAGTGGACGTGCAGCTTAGTGCAATCCCGTGGAGCGAGTCTTGCACATGCTGACGGTGGCTAAAACCAAGCCTGTAAACAGCAACTGCAACATGATTCTGGTGCGTGTCTTCCTGTTCTGCTGCCCTTCTAAATGAAGGGGAAACTTCTTAAGCTGTAGGCAAAAATTCTTTGGCTTCTCTTTACTGTTCTCACGCTTACGTGTGCTCTGGTGTTTCTTGCTTAAAACTGAGGGTTTGGCGTTTTAAGGTTTATTGTTTAGTTTGTTGTTCAGGGTCTGTCAGTCGGGGTTATGGTTTATTACTTTATGTTGTGGGGCTCAGTCTTTATCGGTCAGCATTTACAGTTTGCTCACTTAGGGATCAGGGTGCAGGATCTAAAATCCAACCTCATCCGTAAATTTTAAAATCTTGGCAACCGCTTGGGTTCCAAGATTTGCAGTTTGTCACTCAGGGTTCAGGGTTTACGCCTTACTGATAAATGACAAGGGCTGAATCCTTAGGTAACAAACTGAAAGCCCTGAAGCCTGAGCAGCAGGCTGCAAACCCTCCTTTGGGGTTCCTAACCTTCCCCTGCACCCAGCGTGCACTCTGTGCAATGACCTGAGGTCTGGATTGGTACGGCGCAGGCCCATCGCACTGAGAGCGGCGATGTGATGAGGTGAGAGCTGTGAAAGTGTCTTGCAGGCCTCTAGTCTGGGGTAGGGCAGAAGTGAGCAGACGGGCAGGATCAGAGATCAAAGATCCTCTCCCCTGTCAGAGCTGAATCCTATCCCTGAAGGGAAAAGCCGAGGGGGGGGCTGTCGGCCACTCAGACACCTGCCGCGTCAAGGGCAGCAGCAGGAGCTGAGCCTTCCTCACGGACCGACGAACGCTGCTGCGGTGACGACTCTTCAGGTGTCACAGGGTAAGGAGAAGCATGCTGGCACCGAGCTCCATGGCAGACTCCCTCCCAGCTGTTTCTGTGCAGTAAAACAATAAACAGTTGCTTTACTCTTTGCACACGTATCTGTGGTTCCTGCTGTCGCTTTGGCTAAAAACGATGCCCGGGGAGGAGGCTGCACGTTGCGTCTGGGGTTGGGAGCTGGTCCCCAAGTCCCTTGTACTTTGGAGTCCTTGCGGTTCCCAAGGAACCCAGTGCTGTTCACAGGGCTACGGGGAATTTCCCTTGCGTTGCCTGGACCCTCGGGGCTCTTGGAGGTGTTTCCCATCACCCTGGGGGCAGCCACGGCCCCCCAGGGCTGCGTGAGGTCCCCAGACTGCTCCTGGGTTTTCTCCCAGAACCACGGCGAGCTCGGCGAGGCCCGCGCCGACGCGCCAGGGCCCGCGGCGGGCGGGGGCGAGCCCGCCGAGCCCGCCGCGGGCCACGGCGAGCTCGGCGAGGCCCGCGCCGACGCGCCAGGGCCCGCGGCGGGCGGGGGCGAGCCCGCCGAGCCCGCCGCGGGCCACGGCGAGCTCGGCGAGGCCCGCGCCGACGCGCCAGGGCCCGGGGCGGGCGGGGGCGAACCCGCCGAGCCCGCCGCGGGCCACGACGAGCTCGGCGAGGCCCGCGCCGACGCGCCAGGGCCCGCGGCGGGCGGGGGCGAGCCCGCCGAGCCCGCCGCGGGCCACGGCGAGCTCGGCGAGGCCCGCGCCGACGCGCCAGGGCCCGCGGCGGGCGGGGGCGAGCCCGCCGAGCCCTCCGCGGGCCACGGCGAGCTCGGCGAGGCCCGCGACGACGCGCCAGGGCCCGGGGCGGGCGGGGGCGAGCCCGCCGAGCCCGCCGCGGGCCACGGCGAGCTCGGCGAGGCCCGCGACGACGCGCCAGGGCCCGCGGCGGGCGGGGGCGAGCCCGCCGAGCCCGCCGCGGGCCACGGCGAGCTCGGCGAGGCCCGCGCCGACGCGCCAGGGCCCGGGGCGGGCGGGGGCGAGCCCGCCGAGCCCGCCGCGGGCCACGGCGAGCTCGGCGAGGCCCGCGCCGACGCGCCAGGGCCCGCGGCGGGCGGGGGCGAGCCCGCCGAGCCCGCCGCGGGCCACGGCGAGCTCGGCGAGGCCCGCGCCGACGCTCCAGGGCCCGCGGCGGGCGGGGGCGAGCCCGCCGAGCCCGCCGCGGGCCACGGCGAGCTCGGCGAGGCCCGCGCCGACGCGCCAGGGCCCGCGGCGGGCGGGGGCGAGCCCGCCGAGCCCGCCGCGGGCCACGGCGAGCTCGGCGAGGCCCGCGCCGACGCTCCAGGGCCCGCGGCGGGCGGGGGCGAGCCCGCCGAGCCCGCCGCGGGCCACGGCGAGCTCGGCGAGGCCCGAGCCGACGCGCCAGGGCCCGCGGCGGGCGGGGGCGAGCCCGCCGAGCCCGCCGCGGGCCACGGCGAGCTCGGCCAGGCCCGCGCCGACGCGCCAGGGCCCGCGGTGGGCAGGGGCGAGCCCGCCGAGCCCGCCGCGGGCCACGGCGAGCTCGGCGAGGCCCGCGCCGACGCGCCAGGGCCCGGGGCGGGCGGGGGCGAGCCCGCCGAGCCCGGCGCGGGCCACGGCCAGTTCGGCGAGGCCCGCGCCGACGCGCCAGGGCCCGGGGCGGGCGGGGGCGAGCCCGCCGAGCCCGCCGCGGGCCACGGCGAGCTCGGCGAGGCCCGCATCGACGCGCCAGGGCCCGCGGCGGGCGGGGGCGAGCCCGCCGAGCCCGCCGCGGGCCACGGCGAGCTCGGCGAGGCCCGCGCCGACGCGCCAGGGCCCGCGGCGGGCGGGGGCGAGCCCGCCGAGCCCGCCGCGGGCCACGGCGAGCTCGGCGAGGCCCGCGCCGACGCGCCAGGGCCCGCGGCGGGCGGGGGCGAGCCCGCCGAGCCCGCCGCGGGCCACGGCGAGCTCGGCGAGGCACGCGCCGACGCGCCAGGGCCCGGGGCGGGCGGGGGCGAGCCCGCCGAGCCCGGCGCGGGCCACGGCGAGCTCGGCGAGGCCCGCGCCGACGCGCCAGGGCCCGCGGCGGGCGGGGGCGAGCCCGCCGAGCCCGCCGCGGGCCACGGCGAGCTCGGCGAGGCCCGCGCCGACGCGCCAGGGCCCGCGGCGGGCGGGGGCGAGCCCGCCGAGCCCGCCGCGGGCCACGGCGAGCTCGGCGAGGCCCGCGCCGACGCGCCAGGGCCCGCGGCGGGCGGGGGCGAGCCCGCCGAGCCCGCCGCGGGCCACGGCGAGCTCGGCGAGGCCCGCGCCGACGCTCCAGGGCCCGCGGCGGGCGGGGGCGAGCCCGCCGAGCCCGCCGCGGGCCACGGCGAGCTCGGCGAGGCCCGAGCCGACGCGCCAGGGCCCGCGGCGGGCGGGGGCGAGCCCGCCGAGCCCGCCGCGGGCCACGGCGAGCTCGGCCAGGCCCGCGCCGACGCGCCAGGGCCCGCGGCGGGCAGGGGCGAGCCCGCCGAGCCCGCCGCGGGCCACGGCGAGCTCGGCGAGGCCCGGGCCGACGCGCCAGGGCCCGCGGCGGGCGGGGGCGAGCCCGCCGAGCCCGGCGCGGGCCACGGCCAGTTCGGCGAGGCCCGCGCCGACGCGCCAGGGCCCGGGGCGGGCGGGGGCGAGCCCGCCGAGCCCGCCGCGGGCCACGGCGAGCTCGGCGAGGCCCGCATCGACACGCCAGGGCCCGCGGCGGGCGGGGGCGAGCCCGCCGAGCCCGCCGCGGGCCACGGCGAGCTCGGCGAGGCCCGCGCCGACGCGCCAGGGCCCGGGGCGGGCGGGGGCGAGCCCGCCGAGCCCGCCGCGGGCCACGGCGAGCTCGGCGAGGCCCGCGCCGACGCGCCAGGGCCCGCGGCGGGCGGGGGCGAGCCCGCCGAGCCCGCCGCGGGCTACGGCGAGCTCGGCGAGGCACGCGCCGACGCGCCAGGGCCCGGGGCGGGCGGGGGCGAGCCCGCCGAGCCCGGCGCGGGCCACGGCGAGCTCGGCGAGGCCCGCGCCGACGCGCCAGGGCCCGCGGTGGGCGGGGGCGAGCCCGCCGAGCCCGCCGCGGGCCACGGCGAGCTCGGCGAGGCCCGCGCCGACGCGCCAGGGCCCGCGGCGGGCGGGGGCGAGCCCGCCGAGCCCGCCGCGGGCCACGGCGAGCTCGGTCAGGCCCGCGCCGACGCGGCAGGGCCCGCGGCGGGCGGGGGCGAGCCCGCCGAGCCCGCCGCGGGCCACGGCCAGCTCGGCGAGGCCCGCGCCGACGCGCCAGGGCCCGGGGCGGGCGGGGGCGAGCCCGCCGAGCCCGCCGCGGGCCACGGCGAGCTCGGCGAGGCCCGCGCCGACGCGCCAGGGCCCGGGGCGGGCGGGGACGAGCCCGCCGAGCCCGCCGCGGGCCACGGCGAGCTCGGCGAGGCCCGCGCCGACGCGCCAGGGCCCGGGGCGGGCGGGGGCGAGCCCGCCGAGCCCGCCGCGGGCCACGGCCAGCTCGGCCAGGCCCGCGCCGACGCGCCAGGGCCCGCGGCGGGCGGGGGCGAGCCCGCCGAGCCCGCCGCGGGCCACGGCCAGCTCGGCGAGGCCCGCGCCGACGCGCCAGGGCCCGCGGCGGGCGGGGGCGAGCCCGCCGAGCCCGCCGCGGGCCACGGCGAGCTCGGCGAGGCCCGCGCCGACGCGGCAGGGCCCGCGGCGGGCGGGGGCGAGCCCGCCGAGCCCGCCGCGGGCCACGGCGAGCTCGGCGAGGCCCGCGCCGACGCGCCAGGGCCCGGGGCGGGCGGGGGCGAGCCCGCCGAGCCCGCCGCGGGCCACGGCGAGCTCGGCGAGGCCCGCGCCGACGCGCCAGGGCCCGGGGCGGGCGGGGGCGAGCCCGCCGAGCCCGGCGCGGGCCACGGCGAGCTCGGCGAGGCCCGCGCCGACGCGCCAGGGCCCGCGGCGGGCGGGGGCGAGCCCGCCGAGCCCGCCGCGGGCCACGGCGAGCTCGGCGAGGTCCGCGCCGACGCGCCAGGGCCCGCGGCGGGCGGGGGCGAGCCCGCCGAGCCCGCCGCGGGCCACGGCGAGCTCGGCGAGGCCCGCGCCGACGCGCCAGGGCCCGGGGCGGGCGGGGGCGAGCCCGCCGAGCCCGGCGCGGGCCACGGCGAGCTCGGCGAGGCCCGCGCCGACGCGCCAGGGCCCGCGGCGGGCGGGGGCGAGCCCGCCGAGCCCGCCGCGGGGCACGGCGAGCTCGGCGAGGCCCGCGCCGACACGCCAGGGCCCGCGGCGGGCGGGGGCGAGCCCGCCGAGCCCGCCGCGGGGCACGGCGAGCTCGGCGAGGCACGCGCCGACGCGCCAGGGCCCGCGGCGGGCGGGGGCGAGCCCGCCGAGCCCGCCGCGGGCCACGGCGAGCTCGGCGAGGCCCGCGCCGACGCGCCAGGGCCCGCGGCGGGCGGGGGCGAGCCCGCCGAGCCCGCGGCGGGCCACGGCGAGCTCGGCCAGGCCCGCGCCGACGCGCCAGGGCCCGCGGCGGGCGGGGGCGAGCCCGCCGAGCCCGCCGCGGGCCACGGCGAGCTCGGCGAGGCCCGCGCCGACGCGCCAGGGCCCGGGGCGGGCGGGGGCGAGCCCGCCGAGCCCGCCGCGGGCCACGGCGAGCTCGGCCAGGCCCGCGCCGATGCGCCAGGGCCCGCGGCGGGCGGGGGCGAGCCTGCCGAGCCCGCCGCGGGCCACGGCGAGCTCGGCGAGGCCCGCGCCGACGCGCCAGGGCCTGCGGCGGGCGGGGGCGAGCCGGCCGAGCCCGCCGCGGGCCACGGCGAGCTCGGCGAGGCCCGCGCCGACGCGCCAGGGCCCGCGGCGGGCGGGGGCGAGCCCGCCGAGCCCGCCGCGGGCCACGGCCAGCTCGGCGAGGCCCGCGCCGACGCGCCAGGGCCCGCGGCGGGCGGGGGCGAGCCCGCCGAGCCCGCCGCGGGCCACGGCGAGCTCGGCGAGGCCCGCGCCGACGCGCCAGGGCCCGGGGCGGGCGGGGGCGAGCCCGCCGAGCCCGCCGCGGGCCACGGTGAGCTCGGCGAGGCCCGCGCCGACGCGCCAGGGCCCGGGGCGGGCGGGGGCGAGCCCGCCGAGCCCGCCGCGGGGCACGGCGAGCTCGGCGAGGCCCGCGCCGACGCGCCAGGGCCCGCGGCGGGCGGGGGCGAGCCCGCCGAGCCCGCCGCGGGCCACGGCCAGCTCGGCGAGGCCCGCGCCGACGCGCCAGGGCCCGCGGCGGGCGGGAGCGAGCCCGCCGAGCCCGCCGCGGGCCACGGCGAGCTCGGCGAGGCCCGCGCCGACGCGCCAGGGCCCGGGGCGGGCGGGGGCGAGCCCGCCGAGCCCGCCGCGGGCCACGGCCAGCTCGGCGAGGCCCGCGCCGACGCGCCAGGGCCCGCGGCGGGCGGGGGCGAGCCCGCCGAGCCCGCCGCGGGCCACGGCGAGCTCGGCGAGGCCCGCGCCGACGCGCCAGGGCCCGGGGCGGGCGGGGGCGAGCCCGCCGAGCCCGCCGCGGGCCACGGTGAGCTCGGCGAGGCCCGCGCCGACGCGCCAGGGCCCGGGCGGCGGGCGGGGGCGAGCCCGCCGAGCCCGCCGCGGGCCACGGCGAGCTCGGCGAGGCCCGCGCCGACGCGCCAGGGCCCGGGGCGGGCGGGGGCGAGCCCGCCGAGCCCGCCGCGGGCCACGGCCAGCTCGGCGAGGCCCGCGCCGACGCGCCAGGGCCCGCGGCGGGCGGGGGCGAGCCCGCCGAGCCCGCCGCGGGCCACGGCGAGCTCGGCGAGGCCCGCGCCGACGCGCCAGGGCCCGGGGCGGGCGGGGGCGAGCCCGCCGAGCCCGCCGCGGGCCACGGCGAGCTCGGCGAGGCCCGCGCCGACGCGCCAGGGCCCGCGGCGGGCGGGGGCGAGCCCGCCGAGCCCGCCGCGGGCCACGGCGAGCTCGGCGAGGCCCGCGCCGACGCGCCAGGGCCCGCGGCGGGCGGGGGCGAGCCCGCCGAGCCCGCCGCGGGCCACGGCGAGCTCGGCGAGGCCCGCGCCGACGCGCCAGGGCCCGCGGCGGGCGGGGGCGAGCCCGCCGAGCCCGCCGCGGGCCACGGCGAGCTCGGCGAGGCCCGCGCCGACGCGCCAGGGCCCGCGGCGGGCGGGGGCGAGCCCGCCGAGCCCGCCGCGGGCCACGGCGAGCTCGGCGAGGCCCGCGCCGACGCGCCAGGGCCCGCGGCGGGCGGGGGCGAGCCCGCCGAGCCCGCCGCGGGCCACGGCGAGCTCGGCAAGGCCCGCGCCGACGCGCCAGGGCCCGCGGCGGGCGGGGGCGAGCCCGCCGAGCCCGCCGCGGGCCACGGCGAGCTCGGCGAGGCCCGCGCCGACGCGCCAGGGCCCGCGGCGGGCGGGGGCGAGCCCGCCGAGCCCGCCGCGGGCCATGGCGAGCTCGGCGAGGCCCGCGCCGACGCGCCAGGGCCCGCGGCGGGCGGGGGCGAGCCCGCCGAGCCCGGCGCGGGCCACGGCGAGCTCGGCGAGGCCCGCGCCGACGCGCCAGGGCCCGCGGCGGGCGGGGGCGAGCCCGCCGAGCCCGCCGCGGGCCACGGCCAGCTCGGCGAGGCCCGCGCCGACGCGCCAGGGCCCGCGGCGGGCGGGGGCGAGCCCGCCGAGCCCGGCGCGGGCCACGGCGAGCTCGGCGAGGCCCGCGCCGACGCGCCAGGGCCCGCGGCGGGCGGGGGCGAGCCCGCCGAGCCCGCCGCGGGCCACGGCGAGCTCGGCGAGGCCCGCGCCGACGCGCCAGGGCCCGGGGCGGGCGGGGGCGAGCCCGCCGAGCCCGCCGCGGGCCACGGCGAGCTCGGCGAGGCCCGCGCCGACGCGCCAGGGCCCGCGGCGGGCGGGGGCGAGCCCGCCGAGCCCGCCGCGGGCCACGGCGAGCTCGGCGAGGCCCGCGCCGACGCGCCAGGGCCCGCGGCGGGCGGGGGCGAGCCCGCCGAGCCCGCCGCGGGCCACGGCGAGCTCGGCGAGGCCCGCGCCGACGCGCCAGGGCCCGCGGGCGGGCGGGGGCGAGCCCGCCGAGCCCGCCGCGGGCCACGGCGAGCTCGGCGAGGCCCGCGCCCGACGCGCCAGGGCCCGCGGCGGGCGGGGGCGAGCCCGCCGAGCCCGCCGCGGGCCACGGCGAGCTCGGCGAGGCCCGCGCCGACGCGCCAGGGCCCGCGGCGGGCGGGGGCGAGCCCGCCGAGCCCGCCGCGGGCCACGGCGAGCTCGGCGAGGCCCGCGCCGACGCGCCAGGGCCCGGGCGGGCGGGGGCGAGCCCGCCGAGCCCGCCGCGGCCCCCCGCCCCCCCCCCGCGGGCCACGGCGAGCTCGGCGAGGCCCAGGCGGGGGCGAGCCCGCCGAGCCCGGCGCGGGCCACGGTGAGCTCGGCGAGGCCCGCGCCGACGCGCCAGGGCCCGCGGCGGGCGGGGGCGAGCCCGCCGAGCCCGCCGCGGGCCACGGCGAGCTCGGCGAGGACCGCGCCGACGCGCCAGGGCCCGCGGCGGGCGGGGGCGAGCCCGCCGAGCCCGCCGCGGGCCACGGCGAGCTCGGCGAGGCCCGCGCCGACGCGCCAGGGCCCGCGGCGGGCGGGGGCGAGCCCGCCGAGCCCGCCGCGGGCCACGGCGAGCTCGGCGAGGCCCGCGCCGACGCGCCAGGGCCCGCGGCGGGCGGGGGCGAGCCCGCCGAGCCCGCCGCGGGCCACGGCGAGCTCGGCGAGGCCCGCGCCGACGCGCCAGGGCCCGCGGCGGGCGGGGGCGAGCCCGCCGAGCCCGCCGCGGGCCACGGCGAGCTCGGCGAGGCCCGCGCCGACGCGCCAGGGCCCGCGGCGGGCGGGGGCGAGCCCGCCGAGCCCGCCGCGGGCCACGGCGAGCTCGGCGAGGCCCGCGCCGACGCGCCAGGGCCCGGGGCGGGCGGGGGCGAGCCCGCCGAGCCCGGCGCGGGCCACGGCGAGCTCGGCGAGGCCCGCGCCGACGCGCCAGGGCCCGCGGCGGGGCGGGGGCGAGCCCGCCGAGCCCGCCGCGGGCCACGGCGAGCTCGGCGAGGCCCGCGCCGACGCGCCAGGGCCCGCGGCGGGCGGGGGCGAGCCCGCCGAGCCCGCCGCGGGCCACGGCCAGCTCGGCCAGGCCCGCGCCGACGCGCCAGGGCCCGGGGCGGGCGGGGGCGAGCCCGCCGAGCCCGCGCGGGCCACGGCGAGCTCGGCGAGGCCCGCCCCGACGCGCCAGGGCCCGCGGCGGGCGGGGGCGAGCCGGCGAGCCCGCCGCGGGCCACGGCGAGCTCGGCGAGGCCCGCGCCGACGCGCCAGGGCCCGGGGCGGGCGGGGGCGAGCCCGCCGAGCCCGCCGCGGGCCACGGCGAGCTCGGCGAGGCCCGCGCCGACGCGCCAGGGCCGCGGCGGGCGGGGGCGAGCCCGCCGAGCCCGCCGCGGGCCACGGCGAGCTCGGCGAGGCCCGCGCCGACGCGCCAGGGCCCGCGGCGGGCGGGGGCGAGCCCGCCGAGCCCGCCGCGGGCCACGGCGAGCTCGGCGAGGCCCGCGCCGACGCGCCAGGGCCCGCGGCGGGCGGGGGCGAGCCCGCCGAGCCCGCCGCGGGCCACGGCGAGCTCGGCGAGGCCCGCGCCGACGCGCCAGGGCCCGCGGCGGGCGGGGGCGAGCCCGCCGAGCCCGCCGCGGGCCACGGCCAGCTCGGCGAGGCCCGCGCCGACGCGCCAGGGCCCGCGGCGGGCGGGGGCGAGCCCGCCGAGCCCGCCGCGGGCCACGGCCAGCTCGGCGAGGCCCGCGCCGACGTGCCAGGGCCCGCGGCGGGCGGGGGCGAGCCCGCCGAGCCCGCCGGCGGCCCGCCGAGCCCCGGGCCACGGCGAGCTCGGCGAGGCCCGCGCCGACGCGCCAGGGCCGGGCGGGCGGGGCGAGCCCGCCGAGCCCGCCGCGGGCCACGGCGAGCTCGGCGAGGCCCGCGCCGACGCGCCAGGGCCCGGGGCGGGCGGGGGCGAGCCCGCCGAGCCCGCCGCGGGCCACGGCGAGCTCGGCGAGGCCCGCGCCGACGCGCAGGGCCCCGGGGCGGGCGGGGGCGAGCCCGCCGAGCCCGCCGCGGGCCACGGCGAGCTCGGCGAGGCCCGCGCCGACGCGCCAGGGCCCGCGGCGGGCGGGGGCGAGCCCGCCGAGCCCGCCGCGGGCCACGGCGAGCTCGGCGAGGCCCGCGCCGACGCGCCAGGGCCCGGGGCGGGCGGGGGCGAGCCCGCCGAGCCCGCCGCGGGCCACGGCGAGCTCGGCGAGGCCCGCGCCGACGCGCCAGGGCCCGCGGCGGGCGGGGGCGAGCCCGCCGAGCCCGCCGCGGGCCACGGCGAGCTCGGCGAGGCCCGCGCCGACGCGCCAGGGCCCGCGGCGGGCGGGGGCGAGCCCGCCGAGCCCGCCGCGGGCCACGGCGAGCTCGGCGAGGCCCGCGCCGACGCGCCAGGGCCCGCGGCGGGCGGGGGCGAGCCCGCCGAGCCCGCCGCGGGCCACGGCGAGCTCGGCGAGGCCCGCGCCGACGCGCCAGGGCCCGCGGCGGGCGGGGGCGAGCCCGCCGAGCCCGCCGCGGGCCACGGCGAGCTCGGCGAGGCCCGCGCCGACGCGCCAGGGCCCGCGGCGGGCGGGGGCGAGCCCGCCGAGCCCGCCGCGGGCCACGGCGAGCTCGGCGAGGCCCGCGCCGACGCGCCAGGGCCCGCGGCGGGCGGGGGCGAGCCCGCCGAGCCCGCCGCGGGCCACGGCGAGCTCGGCGAGGCCCGCGCCGACGCGCCAGGGCCCGCGGCGGGCGGGGGCGAGCCCGCCGAGCCCGCCGCGGGCCACGGCGAGCTCGGCGAGGCCCGCGCCGACGCGCCAGGGCCCGCGGCGGGCGGGGGCGAGCCCGCCGAGCCCGCCGCGGGCCACGGCGAGCTCGGCGAGGCCCGCGCCGACGCGCCAGGGCCCGCGGCGGGCGGGGGCGAGCCCGCCGAGCCCGCCGCGGGCCACGGCGAGCTCGGCGAGGCCCGCGCCGACGCGCCAGGGCCCGCGGCGGGCGGGGGCGAGCCCGCCGAGCCCGCCGCGGGCCACGGCGAGCTCGGCGAGGCCCGCGCCGACGCGCCAGGGCCCGCGGCGGGCGGGGGCGAGCCCGCCGAGCCCGCCGCGGGCCACGGCGAGCTCGGCGAGGCCCGCGCCGACGCGCCAGGGCCCGCGGCGGGCGGGGGCGAGCCCGCCGAGCCCGCCGCGGGCCCGGCGAGCTCGGCGAGGCCCGCGCCGACGCGCCAGGGCCCGCGGCGGGCGGGGGCGAGCCCGCCGAGCCCGCCGCGGGCCACGGCGAGCTCGGCGAGGCCCGCGCCGACGCGCCAGGGCCCGCGGCGGGCGGGGGCGAGCCCG
>NW_027182646.1:0-25458 GCF_040807025.1 Struthio camelus
CCCAAAGGCACTCGGAGCCTCCACGGCGACCCCCAAAGGCACTCGGAGCCTCCACGGCTGCCCCGAAAGGCACTCGGAGACTCCACGGCTGCCCCGAAAGGCACTCGGAGCCTCCCCGACAGCCCCGAAAGGCACTCGGAGCCTCCCCGACAGCCCCGAAAGGCACTCGGAGGATGACTGGCCACCCCAAAAGGCACTCGGAACCTCCCCGGCCGCCCCGAAAGGCACTCGGAGCCTCCACGGCTGCCCCGAAAGGCACTCGGAGACTCCACGGCTGCCCCGAAAGGCACTCGGAGGCTGACTGGCCACCCCCAAAGGCACTCGGAGGCGGCCGACCGCCCCGAAAGGCACTCGGGGCCGGCCCGGCCGCCCATAAAGGCACTCGGAGCCTCCCCGGCCACCCCAAAAGGCACTCGGAGCGGGCCGGCCACCCACAAAGGCACTCGGAGCCTGCCCGGCCGCCCACAAAGGCACTCGGAGCCTACCCGGCCGCCCACAAAGGCACTCGGAGCCTCCCTGGCCGCCCCCAAAGGCACTCGGAGGCGGCCAGGCCGCCCCGAAAGGCACTCGGAGCCTCCACGGCCGCCCACAAAGGCAGTCGGAGCCTGCCCGACCGCCCGAAAAGGCACTCGGAGCCTGCCCGGCCACCCCGACAGGCACTCGGAGCCTCCCCGGCCACACCGAAAGGCACTCGGAGCCTCCCCGGCCGCTCCGAAAGGCACTCGGAGCCTGACCGGACGCGCCGAAAGGCACTCGGAGGCGGCTCGGCCACCCCGAAAGGCACTCGGAGCCTCCCCGGCCGCCCCGAAAGGCACTCGGAGGGGGCACGGCCGCCCACAAAGGCACTCGGAGCCTGCACACTCGCCCCAAAGGTACTCGGAGCCTCCACGGCTGCCACGAAAGGCACTCGGAGACCCCACGGCCGCCCCGAAAGGCACTCGGAGCCTCCCTGACCGCCCAGAAAGGCACTCGGAGCCTCCCCGGCCTCCCCGAAAGGCACTCGGAGCCTCCACGGCCGCCCACAAAGGCACTCGGAGCCTGCACAGCTGCCCACAAAGGCAGTCGGAGCCTCCCCGGCCACCCTGAAAGGCACTCGGAGCCTCCCCGGCCGCCCCAAAAGGCACTCGGAGCCTCCACGGCCGACCGAAAGGCACTCGGAGCCTCCGCGGCCGCCCCGAAAGGCACTAGGAGCCTCCCCGACCGCCCCCAAAGGCACTCGGAGGCAGCCCGGCCGCCCCGAAAGGCATTCGGAGCCTCCCGGATGCCCCGAAAGGCACTCGGAGCCTCCCCGACCGCCCCCAAAGGCACTCGAAGCCTTCCCGGCCACCCACAAAGGCACTCGGAGGCGGCCAGGCCGCCCCGAAAGGCACTCGGAGCCTCCCCAGCCGCCCACAAAGGCACTCGGAAGCGCCCCGGCTACCCCGAAAGGCACTCGGAGCCTCCATGGCCGCCCCCAAAGGCACTCGGAGCCTCCCCGGCCACCCCAAAAGGCACTCGGAGCCTACCCGGCCGCCCATAAAGGCACTGGGAGCCTCCCTGGCCGCCCCGAAATGCACTCGAAGGTGGCCAGGCCGCCCCGAAAGGCACTCGAAGCCTCCACGGCCGCCCACAAAAGCACTCGGAGCCTGCCCGACCGCCCACAAAGGCACTCGGAGCCTGCCCGGCGCCCACAAAGGCACTCGGAGCCTCCCCGGCCGCCCACAAAGGCACTCGGAGCCTCCCCGGCCGCCCACAAAGGCACTCGGAGCCTCCCTGGCCGCCCCCAAAGGCACTCGGAGGCGGCCAGGCCGCCCCGAAAGGCACTCGGAGCCTCCACGGCCGCCCACAAAGGCAGTCGGAGCCTGCCCGACCGCCCGAAAAGGCACTCGGAGCCTGCCCGGCCACCCCGACAGGCACTCAGAGCCTCCCCGGCCACACCGAAAGGCACTCGGAGCCTCCCCGGCCGCCCCGAAAGGCACTCGGAGCCTGACCGGACGCGCCGAAAGGCACTCGGAGGCGGCTCGGCCACCCCGAAAGGCACTCGGAGCCTCCCCGGCCGCCCCGAAAGGCACTCGGAGGGGGCACGGCCGCCCACAAAGGCACTCGGAGCCTCCCCGGCCACCCCGAAAGGCACTCGGAGGCTGACTGGCCACCCCAAAAGGCACTCGGAGCCTGCACACTCGCCCCCAAAGGCACTCGGAGCCTCCACGGCTGCCCCAAAAGGCACTCGGAGCGGGCCGGCCACCCCGAAAGGCACTCGGAGCCGGCCCGGCCGCCCACAAAGGCACTCGGAGCCTACCCGGCCGCCCACAAAGGCACTCGGAGCCTCCCTGGCCGCCCCCAAAGGCACTTGGAGCCTCCCCGGCCGCCCCGAAAGGCACTCGGAGCCTCCCCGGCCACACCGAAAGGCACTCGGAGACTCCCCGGCCGCCCCCAAAGGCACTCGGAGCCTCCCCGACCGCCCCGAAAGGCACTCGGAGCCTCCCCGGCCGCCCCGAAAGGCACTCGGAGCCTCCACGGCCGCCCACAAAGGCACTCGGAGCCTCCCAGGCCGCCCCGAAAGGCACTCGGAGCCTCCACGGCCACCCCGACAGGCACTCGGAGCCTCCCCGGCCGCCCTGAAGGGCACTCGGAGCCTCCCCGGCCGCCCCGAAAGGCACTCGGAGGCGGCCGGGCCTCCCCGAAAGCCACTCGGAGCCTCCCCGGCCGCCCCGAAAGGCACTCGGAGACTCCACGGCCGCCCCGAAAGGCACTCGGAACCTCCCCGGCCACCCCGAAAGGCACTCGGAGCCTCCACGGCCGCCCACAAAGGCAGTCGGAGCCTGCCCGACCGCCCGAAAAGGCACTCGGAGCCTCCCCGGCAGCCCCCAAAGGCACTCGGAGCCTCCCCGGCCACACCGAAAGGCACTCGGAGTCTCCCCGGCCGCCCCGAAAGGCACTCGGAGCCTGACCGGACGCGCCGAAAGGCACTCGGAGGCAGCTCGGCCACCCCGAAAGGCACTCGGAGCCTCCCCGGCCGCCCCCAAAGGCACTCGGAGGCGGCACGGCCGCCCACAAAGGCACTCGGAGCCTGCACACTCGCCCCCAAAGGCACTCGGAGCCTCCACGGCTGCCACGAAAGGCACTCGGAGACTCCACGGCCGCCCCGAAAGGCACTCGGAGCCTCCCCGGCCTCCCCGAAAGGCACTCGGAGCCTCCACGGCCGCCCACAAAGGCACTCGGAGCCTGCACAGCTGCCCACAAAGGCAGTTGGAGCCTCCCCGGCCACCCTGAAAGGCACTCGGAGCCTCCCCGGCCGCCCCAAAAGGCACTCGGAGCCTCCACGGCCGACCGAAAGGCACTCGGAGCCTCCGCGGCCGCCCCGAAAGGCACTAGGAGCCTCCCCGACCGCCCCCAAAGGCACTCGGAGGCAGCCCGGCCGCCCCGAAAGGCATTCGGAGCCTCCCGGATGCCCCGAAAGGCACTCGGAGCCTCCCCGACCGCCCCCAAAGGCACTCGGAGCCTTCCCGGCCACCCCGAAAGGCACTCGGAGGCGGCCAGGCCGCCCCGAAAGGCACTCGGAGCCTCCCCAGCCGCCCACAAAGGCACTCGGAAGCGCCCCGGCTACCCCGAAAGGCACTCGGAGCCTCCATGGCCGCCCCAAAAGGCACTCGGAGCCTCCCCGGCCACCCCAAAAGGCACTCGGAGCCTACCCGGCCGCCCACAAAAGCACTGGGAGCCTCCCTGGCCGCCCCGAAATGCACTCGAAGGTGGCCAGGCCGCCCCGAAAGGCACTCGGAGCCTCCACGGCCGCCCACAAAAGCACTCGGAGGCGGCACGGCCGCCCACAAAGGCACTCGGAGCCTGCCCGGCGCCCACAAAGGCACTCGGAGCCTCCCCAGCCGCCCACAAAGGCACTCGGAGCCTCCCCGGCCGCCCACAAAGGCACTCGGAGTGGGCCAGTCACCCCGAAAGGAACTCGGAGGCGGCCCGGCCACCGCGAAAGGCACTCGGAGCCTGCCCGGCCGCCCCGAAAGGCACTCGGAGCCTCCCCGGCCGCCCAAAAAGGCACTCGGAGCCTCACCGGCCGCGCCGAAAGGCACTCGGAGCCTGCCCGGACGCGCCGAAAGGCACTCGGAGGCGGCCAGGCCGCCCCGAAAGGCACTCGGAGCCTCCCCGGCCGCCCCGAAAGGCACTCGGAGGCGGCACGGCCGCCCCAAAAGGCACTTCGAGCCTCCCCGGCCGCCCCGAAAGGCACTCGGAGCCTCCCCGGCCGCCCACAAAGGCACTCGGAGGCGGCCCGGCCACCCCGAAAGGCACTCAGAGCCAGGCCGGCCGCCCCGAAAGGCACTCGGACCCGGCCTAGACGCCCACAAAGGCACTCGGAGCCTCCCCGGCCGCCCACAAAGGCACTCGGAGCCTGCCCGGCGCCCACAAAGGCACTCGGAGCCTCCCCGGCCGCCCACAAAGGCACTCGGAGCCTCCCCGGCCGCCCACAAAGGCACTCGGAGCCTCCCCGGACGCCCCCAAAGGCACTTGGATGCAGCCCGGCCGCCCTGAAAAGCACTCGGAGGTGGCCCGGCCACCCCCAAAGGCACTCGGAGCCTCCCCGGCCGCCCACAAAGGCACTCGGAGGCGGCCGGGCCTCCCCGAAAGCCACTCGGAGTCTGCC
This sequence comes from Struthio camelus, assembly GCF_040807025.1. Taxonomy (NCBI): domain Eukaryota; kingdom Metazoa; phylum Chordata; class Aves; order Struthioniformes; family Struthionidae; genus Struthio; species Struthio camelus. The sequence goes on from NW_027182646.1 coordinate 4,631, forward strand.
CGGCCGCCCCGAAAGGCACTCGGAGCCTTCCTGGCCGCCCCAAAAGGCACTCGGAGCCTCCCCGGCCGCCCACAAAGGCACTCAGAGCCTCACCGAGAACCCCGAAAGGCACTCGGAGCCTCCACGGCCGCCCCGAAAGGCACTCGGAGCCTCCCCGGCAGCCCCCAAAGGCACTCGGAGCCTGCCCGGCGACCCCCAAAGGCACTCAGAGCCGGCCCGGCAGCCCACAAAGGCAATCGGAGCCTGCCCGGGGACCCCCAAAGGCACTCAGAGCCGGCCCGGCAGCCCCCAAAGGCAATCGGAGCCTGCACAGCCGCCCCCAAAGGCACTCGGAGCCTTCCCGGCCGCCCTAAAAGGCACTCGGAGCATCTCCGACTGCCCCGAAAGGCACTCGGAGCCTGCCCGACCGCCCCGAAAGGCACTCGGAGCCTGACCGGACGCGCCGAAAGGCACTCGGAGGCAGCTCGGCCACCCCGAAAGGCACTCGGAGCCTCCCCGGTCGCCCCCAAAGGCACTCGGAGGCGGCACGGCCGCCCAAAAAGGCACTCGGAGCCTGCACACTCGCCCCCAAAGGCACTCGGAGCCTCCACGGCTGCCCCGAAAGGCACGCGGAGACTCCCCGGCCGCCCCCAAAGGCACTCGGAGCCTCCCCGACCGCCCCGAAAGGCACTCGGAGCCTCCCCGGCCGCCCACAAAGGCACTCGGAGCCTCCACGGCCGCCCACAAAGGCACTCGGAGCCTCCCCGGCCACCCCGAAAGGCACTCGGAGCCTCCACGGCCACCCCGACAGGCACTCGGAGGTGACCCGGCCTCCCCGAAAGGCACTCGGAGCCTCCCCGGCCGCCCCGAAAGGCACTCGGAGGCGGCCGGGCCTCCCCGAAAGCCACTCGGAGCTTCCCCGGCCGCCCACAAAGGCACTCGGAGACTCCACGGCCGCCCCGAAAGGCACTCGGAACCTCCCCGGCGGCCCCGAAAGGCACTCGGAGCCTCCACGGCCGCCCACAAAGGCACTCGGAGCCTCCCCGGCCGCCCCCAAAGGCACTCGGAGCCTCCCCGGCTACCCCGAAAGGCACTTGGAGCCTCAACGGCCGCCCACAAAGGCACTCGGAGCCTCCCCGGCGACCCCCAAAGGCACTCGGAGCCGGCCCGGCCGCCCACAAAGGCACTCGGAGCCTGCCCGGCCACCCCGAAAGGCACTCGGAGGTGGCCCGGCCACCCGCAAAGGCACTCGGAGCCGGCCCAGCCGCCCCGAAAGGCACTCGGACCTGGCCTGGACGCCCACAAAGGCACTCGGAGCCTTCCCAGCCGCCCCCAAAGGCACTCGGAGCCTGCCCGGCGACCCGCAAAGGCACTCGGAGCCGGCCCGGCAGCCCCCAAAGGCACTCGGAGCCTGCCCGGCGACCCCCAAAGGCACTCGGAGCCTCCACGGCGACCCCCAAAGGCACTCGGAGCCTCCACGGCTGCCCCGAAAGGCACTCGGAGACTCCACGGCTGCCCCGAAAGGCACTCGGAGCCTCCCCGACAGCCCCGAAAGGCACTCGGAGCCTCCCCGACAGCCCCGAAAGGCACTCGGAGGATGACTGGCCACCCCAAAAGGCACTCGGAACCTCCCCGACCGCCCCCAAAGGCACTCGGAGCCTTCCCGGCCACCCCGAAAGGCACTCGGAGGCGGCCAGGCCGCCCCGAAAGGCACTCGGAGCCTCCCCAGCCGCCCACAAAGGCACTCGGAAGCGCCCCGGCTACCCCGAAAGGCACTCGGAGCCTCCATGGCCGCCCCAAAAGGCACTCGGAGCCTCCCCGGCCACCCCAAAAGGCACTCGGAGCCTACCCGGCCGCCCACAAAAGCACTGGGAGCCTCCCTGGCCGCCCCGAAATGCACTCGAAGGTGGCCAGGCCGCCCCGAAAGGCACTCGGAGCCTCCACGGCCGCCCACAAAAGCACTCGGAGGCGGCACGGCCGCCCACAAAGGCACTCGGAGCCTGCCCGGCGCCCACAAAGGCACTCGGAGCCTCCCCAGCCGCCCACAAAGGCACTCGGAGCCTCCCCGGCCGCCCACAAAGGCACTCGGAGTGGGCCAGTCACCCCGAAAGGAACTCGGAGGCGGCCCGGCCACCGCGAAAGGCACTCGGAGCCTGCCCGGCCGCCCCGAAAGGCACTCGGAGCCTCCCCGGCCGCCCAAAAAGGCACTCGGAGCCTCACCGGCCACGCCGAAAGGCACTCGGAGCCTGCCCGGACGCGCCGAAAGGCACTCGGAGGCGGCCAGGCCGCCCCGAAAGGCACTCGGAGCCTCCCCGGCCGCCCCGAAAGGCACTCGGAGGCGGCACGGCCGCCCCAAAAGGCACTTCGAGCCTCCCCGGCCGCCCCGAAAGGCACTCGGAGCCTCCCCGGCCGCCCACAAAGGCACTCGGAGGCGGCCCGGCCACCCCGAAAGGCACTCAGAGCCAGGCCGGCCGCCCCGAAAGGCACTCGGACCCGGCCTAGACGCCCACAAAGGCACTCGGAGCCTCCCCGGCCGCCCACAAAGGCACTCGGAGCCTGCCCGGCGCCCACAAAGGCACTCGGAGCCTCCCCGGCCGCCCACAAAGGCACTCGGAGCCTCCCCGGCCGCCCACAAAGGCACTCGGAGCCTCCCCGGACGCCCCCAAAGGCACTTGGATGCAGCCCGGCCGCCCTGAAAAGCACTCGGAGGTGGCCCGGCCACCCCCAAAGGCACTCGGAGCCTCCCCGGCCGCCCACAAAGGCACTCGGAGGCGGCCGGGCCTCCCCGAAAGCCACTCGGAGTCTGCCCGGCCGCCCCGAAAGGCACTCGGAGCCTTCCTGGCCGCCCCAAAAGGCACTCGGAGCCTCCCCGGCCGCCCACAAAGGCACTGGGAGCCTCACCGAGAACCCCGAAAGGCACTCGGAGCCTCCACGGCCGCCCCGAAAGGCACTCGGAGCCTCCCCGGCAGCCCCCAAAGGCACTCGGAGCCTGCCCGGCGACCCCCAAAGGCACTCAGAGCCGGCCCGGCAGCCCACAAAGGCAATCGGAGCCTGCCCGGGGACCCCCAAAGGCACTCAGAGCCGGCCCGGCAGCCCCCAAAGGCAATCGGAGCCTGCACAGCCGCCCCCAAAGGCACTCGGAGCCTTCCCGGCCGCCCTAAAAGGCACTCGGAGCATCTCCGACTGCCCCGAAAGGCACTCGGAGCCTGCCCGACCGCCCCGAAAGGCACTCGGAGCCTGACCGGACGCGCCGAAAGGCACTCGGAGGCAGCTCGGCCACCCCGAAAGGCACTCGGAGCCTCCCCGGTCGCCCCCAAAGGCACTCGGAGGCGGCACGGCCGCCCAAAAAGGCACTCGGAGCCTGCACACTCGCCCCCAAAGGCACTCGGAGCCTCCACGGCTGCCCCGAAAGGCACGCGGAGACTCCCCGGCCGCCCCCAAAGGCACTCGGAGCCTCCCCGACCGCCCCGAAAGGCACTCGGAGCCTCCCCGGCCGCCCACAAAGGCACTCGGAGCCTCCACGGCCGCCCACAAAGGCACTCGGAGCCTCCCCGGCCACCCCGAAAGGCACTCGGAGCCTCCACGGCCACCCCGACAGGCACTCGGAGGTGACCCGGCCTCCCCGAAAGGCACTCGGAGCCTCCCCGGCCGCCCCGAAAGGCACTCGGAGGCGGCCGGGCCTCCCCGAAAGCCACTCGGAGCTTCCCCGGCCGCCCACAAAGGCACTCGGAGATTCCACGGCCGCCCCGAAAGGCACTCGGAACCTCCCCGGCCGCCCCGAAAGGCACTCGGAGCCTCCACGGCCGCCCACAAAGGCACTCGGAGCCTCCCCGGCCGCCCCCAAAGGCACTCGGAGCCTCCCCGGCTACCCCGAAAGGCACTTGGAGCCTCAACGGCCGCCCACAAAGGCACTCGGAGCCTCCCCGGCGACCCCCAAAGGCACTCGGAGCCGGCCCGGCCGCCCACAAAGGCACTCGGAGCCTGCCCGGCCACCCCGAAAGGCACTCGGAGGTGGCCCGGCCACCCGCAAAGGCACTCGGAGCCGGCCCAGCCGCCCCGAAAGGCACTCGGACCTGGCCTGGACGCCCACAAAGGCACTCGGAGCCTTCCCAGCCGCCCCCAAAGGCACTCGGAGCCTGCCCGGCGACCCGCAAAGGCACTCGGAGCCGGCCCGGCAGCCCCCAAAGGCACTCGGAGCCTGCCCGGCGACCCCCAAAGGCACTCGGAGCCTCCACGGCGACCCCCAAAGGCACTCGGAGCCTCCACGGCTGCCCCGAAAGGCACTCGGAGACTCCACGGCTGCCCCGAAAGGCACTCGGAGCCTCCCCGACAGCCCCGAAAGGCACTCGGAGCCTCCCCGACAGCCCCGAAAGGCACTCGGAGGATGACTGGCCACCCCAAAAGGCACTCGGAACCTCCCCGGCCGCCCCGAAAGGCACTCGGAGCCTCCACGGCTGCCCCAGAAGGCACTCGGAGACTCCACGGCTGCCCCGAAAGGCACTCGGAGGCTGACTGGCCACCCCCAAAGGCACTCGGAGGCGGCCGACCGCCCCGAAAGGCACTCGGGGCCGGCCCGGCCGCCCATAAAGGCACTCGGAGCCTCCCCGGCCACCCCAAAAGGCACTCGGAGCGGGCCGGCCACCCACAAAGGCACTCGGAGCCTGCCCGGCCGCCCACAAAGGCACTCGGAGCCTACCCGGCCGCCCACAAAGGCACTCGGAGCCTCCCTGGCCGCCCCCAAAGGCACTCGGAGGCGGCCAGGCCGCCCCGAAAGGCACTCGGAGCCTCCACGGCCGCCCACAAAGGCAGTCGGAGCCTGCCTGACCGCCCGAAAAGGCACTCGGAGCCTGCCCGGCCACCCCGACAGGCACTCGGAGCCTCCCCGGCCACACCGAAAGGCACTCGGAGCCTCCCCGGCCGCTCCGAAAGGCACTCGGAGCCTGACCGGACGCGCCGAAAGGCACTCGGAGGCGGCTCGGCCACCCCGAAAGGCACTCGGAGCCTCCCCGGCCGCCCCGAAAGGCACTCGGAGGGGGCACGGCCGCCCACAAAGGCACTCGGAGCCTGCACACTCGCCCCAAAGGCACTCGGAGCCTCCACGGCTGCCACGAAAGGCACTCGGAGACCCCACGGCCGCCCCGAAAGGCACTCGGAGCCTCCCTGACCGCCCAGAAAGGCACTCGGAGCCTCCCCGGCCTCCCCGAAAGGCACTCGGAGCCTCCACGGCCGCCCACAAAGGCACTCGGAGCCTGCACAGCTGCCCACAAAGGCAGTCGGAGCCTCCCCGGCCACCCTGAAAGGCACTCGGAGCCTCCCCGGCCGCCCCAAAAGGCACTCGGAGCCTCCACGGCCGACCGAAAGGCACTCGGAGCCTCCGCGGCCGCCCCGAAAGGCACTAGGAGCCTCCCCGACCGCCCCCAAAGGCACTCGGAGGCAGCCCGGCCGCCCCGAAAGGCATTCGGAGCCTCCCGGATGCCCCGAAAGGCACTCGGAGCCTCCCCGACCGCCCCCAAAGGCACTCGAAGCCTTCCCGGCCACCCCGAAAGGCACTCGGAGGCGGCCAGGCCGCCCCGAAAGGCACTCGGAGCCTCCCCAGCCGCCCACAAAGGCACTCGGAAGCGCCCCGGCTACCCCGAAAGGCACTCGGAGCCTCCATGGCCGCCCCCAAAGGCACTCGGAGCCTCCCCGGCCACCCCAAAAGGCACTCGGAGCCTACCCGGCCGCCCATAAAGGCAATGGGAGCCTCCCTGGCCGCCCCGAAATGCACTCGAAGGTGGCCAGGCCGCCCCGAAAGGCACTCGAAGCCTCCACGGCCGCCCACAAAAGCACTCGGAGCCTGCCCGACCGCCCACAAAGGCACTCGGAGCCTGCCCGGCGCCCACAAAGGCACTCGGAGCCTCCCCGGCCGCCCACAAAGGCACTCGGAGCCTCCCCGGCCGCCCACAAAGGCACTCGGAGCCTCCCTGGCCGCCCCCAAAGGCACTCGGAGGCGGCCAGGCCGCCCCGAAAGGCACTCGGAGCCTCCACGGCCGCCCACAAAGGCAGTCGGAGCCTGCCCGACCGCCCGAAAAGGCACTCGGAGCCTGCCCGGCCACCCCGACAGGCACTCAGAGCCTCCCCGGCCACACCGAAAGGCACTCGGAGCCTCCCCGGCCGCCCCGAAAGGCACTCGGAGCCTGACCGGACGCGCCGAAAGGCACTCGGAGGCGGCTCGGCCACCCCGAAAGGCACTCGGAGCCTCCCCGGCCGCCCCGAAAGGCACTCGGAGGGGGCACGGCTGCCCACAAAGGCACTCGGAGCCTCCCCGGCCACCCCAAAAGGCACTCGGAGGCTGACTGGCCACCCCAAAAGGCACTCGGAGCCTGCACACTCGCCCCCAAAGGCACTCGGAGCCTCCACGGCTGCCCCGAAAGGCACGCGGAGACTCCCCGGCCGCCCCCAAAGGCACTCGGAGCCTCCCCGACCGCCCCGAAAGGCACTCGGAGCCTCCCCGGCCGCCCACAAAGGCACTCGGAGCCTCCACGGCCGCCCACAAAGGCACTCGGAGCCTCCCCGGCGACCCCCAAAGGCACTCGGAGCCGGCCCGGCCGCCCACAAAGGCACTCGGAGCCTGCCCGGCCACCCCGAAAGGCACTCGGAGGTGGCCCGGCCACCCGCAAAGGCACTCGGAGCCGGCCCAGCCGCCCCGAAAGGCACTCGGACCTGGCCTGGACGCCCACAAAGGCACTCGGAGCCTTCCCAGCCGCCCACAAAGGCACTCGGAGCCTGCCCGGCAGCCCCCAAAGGCACTCGGAGCCTCCACGGCGACCCCCAAAGGCACTCGGAGCCTCCACGCCTGCCCCGAAAGGCACTCGGAGACTCCACGGCTGCCCCGAAAGGCACTCGGAGCCTCCCCGACAGCCCCGAAAGGCACGCGGAGCCTCCCCGGCGACCCCGAAAGGCACTCGGAGCCTCCCCGGTCGCCCCGAAAGGCATTCGGAGCCTATCCGGCCGCCCCGAAGGGCACTCAGAGCCTCCACGGCTGCCCCGAAAGGCACTCGGAGCAACCCCGGCCGCCCCGAAAGGCACTCGGAGGCTGACTGGCCACCCCCAAAGGCACTCGGAGGCGGCCGACCTCCCCGAAAGGCACTCGGGGCCGGCCCGGCCGCCCATAAAGGCACTCGGAGCCTCCCCGGCCACCCCAAAAGGCACTCGGAGCGGGCCGGCCACCCCGAAAGGCACTCGGAGCCGGCCCGGCCGCCCACAAAGGCACTCGGAGCCTACCCGGCCGCCCACAAAGGCACTCGGAGCCTCCCTGGCCGCCCCCAAAGGCACTCGGAGCCTCCCCGGCCGCCCCGAAAGGCACTCGGAGCCTCCCCGGCCACACCGAAAGGCACTCGGAGACTCCCCGGCCGCCCCCAAAGGCACTCGGAGCCTCCCCGACCGCCCCGAAAGGCACTCGGAGCCTCCCCGGCCGCCCCGAAAGGCACTCGGAGCCTCCACGGCCGCCCACAAAGGCACTCGGAGCCTCCCAGGCCGCCCCGAAAGGCACTCGGAGCCTCCACGGCCACCCCGACAGGCACTCGGAGCCTCCCCGGCCGCCCTGAAGGGCACTCGGAGCCTCCCCGGCCGCCCCGAAAGGCACTCGGAGGCGGCCGGGCCTCCCCGAAAGCCACTCGGAGCCTCCCCGGCCGCCCCGAAAGGCACTCGGAGACTCCACGGCCGCCCCGAAAGGCACTCGGAACCTCCCCGGCCACCCCGAAAGGCACTCGGAGCCTCCACGGCCGCCCACAAAGGCAGTCGGAGCCTGCCCGACCGCCCGAAAAGGCACTCGGAGCCTCCCCGGCAGCCCCCAAAGGCACTCGGAGCCTCCCCGGCCACACCGAAAGGCACTCGGAGTCTCCCCGGGCGCCCCGAAAGGCACTCGGAGCCTGACCGGACGCGCCGAAAGGCACTCGGAGGCAGCTCGGCCACCCCGAAAGGCACTCGGAGCCTCCCCGGCCGCCCCCAAAGGCACTCGGAGGCGGCACGGCCGCCCACAAAGGCACTCGGAGCCTGCACACTCGCCCCCAAAGGCACTCGGAGCCTCCACGGCTGCCACGAAAGGCACTCGGAGACTCCACGGCCGCCCCGAAAGGCACTCGGAGCCTCCCCGGCCTCCCCGAAAGGCACTCGGAGCCTCCCCGGCCGCCCACAAAGGCACTCGGAGCCTGCACAGCTGCCCACAAAGGCAGTTGGAGCCTCCCCGGCCACCCTGAAAGGCACTCGGAGCCTCCCCGGCCGCCCCAAAAGGCACTCGGAGCCTCCACGGCCGACCGAAAGGCACTCGGAGCCTCCGCGGCCGCCCCGAAAGGCACTAGGAGCCTCCCCGACCGCCCCCAAAGGCACTCGGAGGCAGCCCGGCCGCCCCGAAAGGCATTCGGAGCCTCCCGGATGCCCCGAAAGGCACTCGGAGCCTCCCCGACCGCCCCCAAAGGCACTCGGAGCCTTCCCGGCCACCCCGAAAGGCACTCGGAGGCGGCCAGGCCGCCCCGAAAGGCACTCGGAGCCTCCCCAGCCGCCCACAAAGGCACTCGGAAGCGCCCCGGCTACCCCGAAAGGCACTCGGAGCCTCCATGGCCGCCCCAAAAGGCACTCGGAGCCTCCCCGGCCACCCCAAAAGGCACTCGGAGCCTACCCGGCCGCCCACAAAAGCACTGGGAGCCTCCCTGGCCGCCCCGAAATGCACTCGAAGGTGGCCAGGCCGCCCCGAAAGGCACTCGGAGCCTCCACGGCCGCCCACAAAAGCACTCGGAGGCGGCACGGCCGCCCACAAAGGCACTCGGAGCCTGCCCGGCGCCCACAAAGGCACTCGGAGCCTCCCCAGCCGCCCACAAAGGCACTCGGAGCCTCCCCGGCCGCCCACAAAGGCACTCGGAGTGGGCCAGTCACCCCGAAAGGAACTCGGAGGCGGCCCGGCCACCGCGAAAGGCACTCGGAGCCTGCCCGGCCGCCCCGAAAGGCACTCGGAGCCTCCCCGGCCGCCCAAAAAGGCACTCGGAGCCTCACCGGCCGCGCCGAAAGGCACTCGGAGCCTGCCCGGACGCGCCGAAAGGCACTCGGAGGCGGCCAGGCCGCCCCGAAAGGCACTCGGAGCCTCCCCGGCCGCCCCGAAAGGCACTCGGAGGCGGCACGGCCGCCCCAAAAGGCACTTCGAGCCTCCCCGGCCGCCCCGAAAGGCACTCGGAGCCTCCCCGGCCGCCCACAAAGGCACTCGGAGGCGGCCCGGCCACCCCGAAAGGCACTCAGAGCCAGGCCGGCCGCCCCGAAAGGCACTCGGACCCGGCCTAGACGCCCACAAAGGCACTCGGAGCCTCCCCGGCCGCCCACAAAGGCACTCGGAGCCTGCCCGGCGCCCACAAAGGCACTCGGAGCCTCCCCGGCCGCCCACAAAGGCACTCGGAGCCTCCCCGGCCGCCCACAAAGGCACTCGGAGCCTCCCCGGACGCCCCCAAAGGCACTTGGATGCAGCCCGGCCGCCCTGAAAAGCACTCGGAGGTGGCCCGGCCACCCCCAAAGGCACTCGGAGCCTCCCCGGCCGCCCACAAAGGCACTCGGAGGCGGCCGGGCCTCCCCGAAAGCCACTCGGAGTCTGCCCGGCCGCCCCGAAAGGCACTCGGAGCCTTCCTGGCCGCCCCAAAAGGCACTCGGAGCCTCCCCGGCCGCCCACAAAGGCACTCAGAGCCTCACCGAGAACCCCGAAAGGCACTCGGAGCCTCCACGGCCGCCCCGAAAGGCACTCGGAGCCTCCCCGGCAGCCCCCAAAGGCACTCGGAGCCTGCCCGGCGACCCCCAAAGGCACTCAGAGCCGGCCCGGCAGCCCACAAAGGCAATCGGAGCCTGCCCGGGGACCCCCAAAGGCACTCAGAGCCGGCCCGGCAGCACCCAAAGGCAATCGGAGCCTGCACAGCCGCCCGCAAAGGCACTCGGAGCCTTCCCGGCCGCCCTAAAAGGCACTCGGAGCATCTCCGACTGCCCCGAAAGGCACTCGGAGCCTGCCCGACCGCCCCGAAAGGCACTCGGAGCCTGACCGGACGCGCCGAAAGGCACTCGGAGGCAGCTCGGCCACCCCGAAAGGCACTCGGAGCCTCCCCGGCCGCCCCCAAAGGCACTCGGAGGCGGCACGGCCGCCCAAAAAGGCACTCGGAGCCTGCACACTCGCCCCCAAAGGCACTCGGAGCCTCCACGGCTGCCCCGAAAGGCACGCGGAGACTCCCCGGCCGCCCCCAAAGGCACTCGGAGCCTCCCCGACCGCCCCGAAAGGCACTCGGAGCCTCCCCGGCCGCCCACAAAGGCACTCGGAGCCTCCACGGCCGCCCACAAAGGCACTCGGAGCCTCCCCGGCCACCCCGAAAGGCACTCGGAGCCTCCACGGCCACCCCGACAGGCACTCGGAGGTGACCCGGCCTCCCCGAAAGGCACTCGGAGCCTCCCCGGCCGCCCCGAAAGGCACTCGGAGGCGGCCGGGCCTCCCCGAAAGCCACTCGGAGCTTCCCCGGCCGCCCACAAAGGCACTCGGAGACTCCACGGCCGCCCCGAAAGGCACTCGGAACCTCCCCGGCCGCCCCGAAAGGCACTCGGAGCCTCCACGGCCGCCCACAAAGGCACTCGGAGCCTCCCCGGCCGCCCCCAAAGGCACTCGGAGCCTCCCCGGCTACCCCGAAAGGCACTTGGAGCCTCAACGGCCGCCCACAAAGGCACTCGGAGCCTCCCCGGCGACCCCCAAAGGCACTCGGAGCCGGCCCGGCCGCCCACAAAGGCACTCGGAGCCTGCCCGGCCACCCCGAAAGGCACTCGGAGGTGGCCCGGCCACCCGCAAAGGCACTCGGAGCCGGCCCAGCCGCCCCGAAAGGCACTCGGACCTGGCCTGGACGCCCACAAAGGCACTCGGAGCCTTCCCAGCCGCCCCCAAAGGCACTCGGAGCCTGCCCGGCGACCCGCAAAGGCACTCGGAGCCGGCCCGGCAGCCCCCAAAGGCACTCGGAGCCTGCCCGGCGACCCCCAAAGGCACTCAGAGCCTCCACGGCGACCCCCAAAGGCACTCGGAGCCTCCACGGCTGCCCCGAAAGGCACTCGGAGACTCCACGGCTGCCCCGAAAGGCACTCGGAGCCTCCCCGACAGCCCCGAAAGGCACTCGGAGCCTCCCCGACAGCCCCGAAAGGCACTCGGAGGATGACTGGCCACCCCAAAAGGCACTCGGAACCTCCCCGGCCGCCCCGAAAGGCACTCGGAGCCTCCACGGCTGCCCCGAAAGGCACTCGGAGACTCCACGGCTGCCCCGAAAGGCACTCAGAGGCTGACTGGCCACCCCCAAAGGCACTCGGAGGCGGCCGACCGCCCCGAAAGGCACTCGGGGCCGGCCCGGCCGCCCATAAAGGCACTCGGAGCCTCCCCGGCCACCCCAAAAGGCACTCGGAGCGGGCCGGCCACCCACAAAGGCACTCGGAGCCTGCCCGGCCGCCCACAAAGGCACTCGGAGCCTACCCGGCCGCCCACAAAGGCACTCGGAGCCTCCCTGGCCGCCCCCAAAGGCACTCGGAGGCGGCCAGGCCGCCCCGAAAGGCACTCGGAGCCTCCACGGCCGCCCACAAAGGCAGTCGGAGCCTGCCCGACCGCCCGAAAAGGCACTCGGAGCCTGCCCGGCCACCCCGACAGGCACTCGGAGCCTCCCCGGCCACACCGAAAGGCACTCGGAGCCTCCCCGGCCGCTCCGAAAGGCACTCGGAGCCTGACCGGACGCGCCGAAAGGCACTCGGAGGCGGCTCGGCCACCCCGAAAGGCACTCGGAGCCTCCCCGGCCGCCCCGAAAGGCACTCGGAGGGGGCACGGCCGCCCACAAAGGCACTCGGAGCCTGCACACTCGCCCCAAAGGCACTCGGAGCCTCCACGGCTGCCACGAAAGGCACTCGGAGACCCCACGGCCGCCCCGAAAGGCACTCGGAGCCTCCCTGACCGCCCAGAAAGGCACTCGGAGCCTCCCCGGCCTCCCCGAAAGGCACTCGGAGCCTCCACGGCCGCCCACAAAGGCACTCGGAGCCTGCACAGCTGCCCACAAAGGCAGTCGGAGCCTCCCCGGCCACCCTGAAAGGCACTCGGAGCCTCCCCGGCCGCCCCAAAAGGCACTCGGAGCCTCCACGGCCGACCGAAAGGCACTCGGAGCCTCCGCGGCCGCCCCGAAAGGCACTAGGAGCCTCCCCGACCGCCCCCAAAGGCACTCGGAGGCAGCCCGGCCGCCCCGAAAGGCATTCGGAGCCTCCCGGATGCCCCGAAAGGCACTCGGAGCCTCCCCGGCCGCCCACAAAGGCACTCGGAGCCTCCACGGCCACCCACAAAGGCACTCGGAGCCTCCCCGGCGACCCCCAAAGGCACTCGGAGCCGGCCCGGCCGCCCACAAAGGCACTCGGAGCCTGCCCGGCCACCCCGAAAGGCACTCGGAGGTGGCCCGGCCACCCGCAAAGGCACTCGGAGCCGGCCCAGCCGCCCCGAAAGGCACTCGGACCTGGCCTGGACGCCCACAAAGGCACTCGGAGCCTTCCCAGCCGCCCCCAAAGGCACTCGGAGCCTGCCCGGCAGCCCCCAAAGGCACTCGGAGCCTCCACGGCGACCCCCAAAGGCACTCGGAGCCTCCACGCCTGCCCCGAAAGGCACTCGGAGACTCCACGGCTGCCCCGAAAGGCACTCGGAGCCTCCCCGACAGCCCCGAAAGGCACGCGGAGCCTCCCCGGCGACCCCGAAAGGCACTCGGAGCCTCCCCGGTCGCCCCGAAAGGCATTCGGAGCCTATCCGGCCGCCCCGAAGGGCACTCAGAGCCTCCACGGCTGCCCCGAAAGGCACTCGGAGCATCCCCGGCCGCCCCGAAAGGCACTCGGAGGCTGACTGGCCACCCCCAAAGGCACTCGGAGGCGGCCGACCTCCCCGAAAGGCACTCGGGGCCGGCCCGGCCGCCCATAAAGGCACTCGGAGCCTCCACGGCCGCCCCAAAAGGCACTCGGAGCGGGCCGGCCACCCCGAAAGGCACTCGGAGCCGGCCCGGCCGCCCACAAAGGCACTCGGAGCCTACCCGGCCGCCCACAAAGGCACTCGGAGCCTCCCTGGCCGCCCCCAAAGGCACTCGGAGCCTCCCCGGCCGCCCCGAAAGGCACTCGGAGCCTCCCCGGCCACACCGAAAGGCACTCGGAGACTCCCCGGCCGCCCCCAAAGGCACTCGGAGCCTCCCCGACCGCCCCGAAAGGCACTCGGAGCCTCCCCGGCCGCCCCGAAAGGCACTCGGAGCCTCCACGGCCGCCCACAAAGGCACTCGGAGCCTCCCAGGCCGCCCCGAAAGGCACTCGGAGCCTCCACGGCCACCCCGACAGGCACTCGGAGCCTCCCCGGCCGCCCTGAAGGGCACTCGGAGCCTCCCCGGCCGCCCCGAAAGGCACTCGGAGGCGGCCGAGCCTCCCCGAAAGCCACTCGGAGCCTCCCCGGCCGCCCCGAAAGGCACTCGGAGACTCCACGGCCGCCCCGAAAGGCACTCGGAACCTCCCCGGCCACCCCGAAAGGCACTCGGAGCCTCCACGGCCGCCCACAAAGGCAGTCGGAGCCTGCCCGACCGCCCGAAAAGGCACTCGGAGCCTCCCCGGCAGCCCCCAAAGGCACTCGGAGCCTCCCCGGCCACACCGAAAGGCACTCGGAGTCTCCCCGGCCGCCCCGAAAGGCACTCGGAGCCTGACCGGACGCGCCGAAAGGCACTCGGAGGCAGCTCGGCCACCCCGAAAGGCACTCGGAGCCTCCCCGGCCGCCCCCAAAGGCACTCGGAGGCGGCACGGCCGCCCACAAAGGCACTCGGAGCCTGCACACTCGCCCCCAAAGGCACTCGGAGCCTCCACGGCTGCCACGAAAGGCACTCGGAGACTCCACGGCCGCCCCGAAAGGCACTCGGAGCCTCCCCGGCCTCCCCGAAAGGCACTCGGAGCCTCCACGGCCGCCCACAAAGGCACTCGGAGCCTGCACAGCTGCCCACAAAGGCAGTTGGAGCCTCCCCGGCCACCCTGAAAGGCACTCGGAGCCTCCCCGGCCGCCCCAAAAGGCACTCGGAGCCTCCACGGCCGACCGAAAGGCACTCGGAGCCTCCGCGGCCGCCCCGAAAGGCACTAGGAGCCTCCCCGACCGCCCCCAAAGGCACTCGGAGGCAGCCCGGCCGCCCCGAAAGGCATTCGGAGCCTCCCGGATGCCCCGAAAGGCACTCGGAGCCTCCCCGACCGCCCCCAAAGGCACTCGGAGCCTTCCCGGCCACCCCGAAAGGCACTCGGAGGCGGCCAGGCCGCCCCGAAAGGCACTCGGAGCCTCCCCAGCCGCCCACAAAGGCACTCGGAAGCGCCCCGGCTACCCCGAAAGGCACTCGGAGCCTCCATGGCCGCCCCAAAAGGCACTCGGAGCCTCCCCGGCCACCCCAAAAGGCACTCGGAGCCTACCCGGCCGCCCACAAAAGCACTGGGAGCCTCCCTGGCCGCCCCGAAATGCACTCGAAGGTGGCCAGGCCGCCCCGAAAGGCACTCGGAGCCTCCACGGCCGCCCACAAAAGCACTCGGAGGCGGCACGGCCGCCCACAAAGGCACTCGGAGCCTGCCCGGCGCCCACAAAGGCACTCGGAGCCTCCCCAGCCGCCCACAAAGGCACTCGGAGCCTCCCCGGCCGCCCACAAAGGCACTCGGAGTGGGCCAGTCACCCCGAAAGGAACTCGGAGGCGGCCCGGCCACCGCGAAAGGCACTCGGAGCCTGCCCGGCCGCCCCGAAAGGCACTCGGAGCCTCCCCGGCCGCCCAAAAAGGCACTCGGAGCCTCACCGGCCGCGCCGAAAGGCACTCGGAGCCTGCCCGGACGCGCCGAAAGGCACTCGGAGGCGGCCAGGCCGCCCCGAAAGGCACTCGGAGCCTCCCCGGCCGCCCCGAAAGGCACTCGGAGGCGGCACGGCCGCCCCAAAAGGCACTTCGAGCCTCCCCGGCCGCCCCGAAAGGCACTCGGAGCCTCCCCGGCCGCCCACAAAGGCACTCGGAGGCGGCCCGGCCACCCCGAAAGGCACTCAGAGCCAGGCCGGCCGCCCCGAAAGGCACTCGGACCCGGCCTAGACGCCCACAAAGGCACTCGGAGCCTCCCCGGCCGCCCACAAAGGCACTCGGAGCCTGCCCGGCGCCCACAAAGGCACTCGGAGCCTCCCCGGCCGCCCACAAAGGCACTCGGAGCCTCCCCGGCCGCCCACAAAGGCACTCGGAGCCTCCCCGGACGCCCCCAAAGGCACTTGGATGCAGCCCGGCCGCCCTGAAAAGCACTCGGAGGTGGCCCGGCCACACCCAAAGGCACTCGGAGCCTCCCCGGCCGCCCACAAAGGCACTCGGAGGCGGCCGGGCCTCCCCGAAAGCCACTCGGAGTCTGCCCGGCCGCCCCGAAAGGCACTCGGAGCCTTCCTGGCCGCCCCAAAAGGCACTCGGAGCCTCCCCGGCCGCCCACAAAGGCACTCAGAGCCTCACCGAGAACCCCGAAAGGCACTCGGAGCCTCCACGGCCGCCCCGAAAGGCACTCGGAGCCTCCCCGGCAGCCCCCAAAGGCACTCGGAGCCTGCCCGGCGACCCCCAAAGGCACTCAGAGCCGGCCCGGCAGCCCACAAAGGCAATCGGAGCCTGCCCGGGGACCCCCAAAGGCACTCAGAGCCGGCCCGGCAGCCCCCAAAGGCAATCGGAGCCTGCACAGCCGCCCGCAAAGGCACTCGGAGCCTTCCCGGCCGCCCTAAAAGGCACTCGGAGCATCTCCGACTGCCCCGAAAGGCACTCGGAGCCTGCCCGACCGCCCCGAAAGGCACTCGGAGCCTGACCGGACGCGCCGAAAGGCACTCGGAGGCAGCTCGGCCACCCCGAAAGGCACTCGGAGCCTCCCCGGCCGCCCCCAAAGGCACTCGGAGGCGGCACGGCCGCCCAAAAAGGCACTCGGAGCCTGCACACTCGCCCCCAAAGGCACTCGGAGCCTCCACGGCTGCCCCGAAAGGCACGCGGAGACTCCCCGGCCGCCCCCAAAGGCACTCGGAGCCTCCCCGACCGCCCCGAAAGGCACTCGGAGCCTCCCCGGCCGCCCACAAAGGCACTCGGAGCCTCCACGGCCGCCCACAAAGGCACTCGGAGCCTCCCCGGCCACCCCGAAAGGCACTCGGAGCCTCCACGGCCACCCCGACAGGCACTCGGAGGTGACCCGGCCTCCCCGAAAGGCACTCGGAGCCTCCCCGGCCGCCCCGAAAGGCACTCGGAGGCGGCCGGGCCTCCCCGAAAGCCACTCGGAGCTTCCCCGGCCGCCCACAAAGGCACTCGGAGACTCCACGGCCGCCCCGAAAGGCACTCGGAACCTCCCCGGCCGCCCCGAAAGGCACTCGGAGCCTCCACGGCCGCCCACAAAGGCACTCGGAGCCTCCCCGGCCGCCCCCAAAGGCACTCGGAGCCTCCCCGGCTACCCCGAAAGGCACTTGGAGCCTCAACGGCCGCCCACAAAGGCACTCGGAGCCTCCCCGGCGACCCCCAAAGGCACTCGGAGCCGGCCCGGCCGCCCACAAAGGCACTCGGAGCCTGCCCGGCCACCCCGAAAGGCACTCGGAGGTGGCCCGGCCACCCGCAAAGGCACTCGGAGCCGGCCCAGCCGCCCCGAAAGGCACTCGGACCTGGCCTGGACGCCCACAAAGGCACTCGGAGCCTTCCCAGCCGCCCCCAAAGGCACTCGGAGCCTGCCCGGCGACCCGCAAAGGCACTCGGAGCCGGCCCGGCAGCCCCCAAAGGCACTCGGAGCCTGCCCGGCGACCCCCAAAGGCACTCGGAGCCTCCACGGCGACCCCCAAAGGCACTCGGAGCCTCCACGGCTGCCCCGAAAGGCACTCGGAGACTCCACGGCTGCCCCGAAAGGCACTCGGAGCCTCCCCGACAGCCCCGAAAGGCACTCGGAGGATGACTGGCCACCCCAAAAGGCACTCGGAACCTCCCCGGCCGCCCCGAAAGGCACTCGGAGCCTCCACGGCTGCCCCGAAAGGCACTCGGAGACTCCACGGCTGCCCCGAAAGGCACTCAGAGGCTGACTGGCCACCCCCAAAGGCACTCGGAGGCGGCCGACCGCCCCGAAAGGCACTCGGGGCCGGCCCGGCCGCCCATAAAGGCACTCGGAGCATCCCCGGCCACCCCAAAAGGCACTCGGAGCGGGCCGGCCACCCACAAAGGCACTCGGAGCCTGCCCGGCCGCCCACAAAGGCACTCGGAGCCTACCCGGCCGCCCACAAAGGCACTCGGAGCCTCCCTGGCCGCCCCCAAAGGCACTCGGAGGCGGCCAGGCCGCCCCGAAAGGCACTCGGAGCCTCCACGGCCGCCCACAAAGGCAGTCGGAGCCTGCCCGACCGCCCGAAAAGGCACTCGGAGGCGGCCCGGCCACCCCGACAGGCACTCGGAGCCTCCCCGGCCACACCGAAAGGCACTCGGAGCCTCCCCGGCCGCTCCGAAAGGCACTCGGAGCCTGACCGGACGCGCCGAAAGGCACTCGGAGCCTGACCGGACGCGCCGAAAGGCACTCGGAGGCAGCTCGGCCACCCCGAAAGGCACTCGGAGCCTCCCCGGCCGCCCCCAAAGGCACTCGGAGGCGGCACGGCCGCCCAAAAAGGCACTCGGAGCCTGCACACTCGCCCCCAAAGGCACTCGGAGCCTCCACGGCTGCCCCGAAAGGCACGCGGAGACTCCCCGGCCGCCCCCAAAGGCACTCGGAGCCTCCCCGACCGCCCCGAAAGGCACTCGGAGCCTCCCCGGCCGCCCACAAAGGCACTCGGAGCCTCCACGGCCGCCCACAAAGGCACTCGGAGCCTCCCCGGCCACCCCGAAAGGCACTCGGAGCCTCCACGGCCACCCCGACAGGCACTCGGAGGTGACCCGGCCTCCCCGAAAGGCACTCGGAGCCTCCCCGGCCGCCCCGAAAGGCACTCGGAGGCGGCCGGGCCTCCCCGAAAGCCACTCGGAGCTTCCCCGGCCGCCCACAAAGGCACTCGGAGACTCCACGGCCGCCCCGAAAGGCACTCGGAACCTCCCCGGCCGCCCCGAAAGGCACTCGGAGCCTCCACGGCCGCCCACAAAGGCACTCGGAGCCTCCCCGGCCGCCCCCAAAGGCACTCGGAGCCTCCCCGGCTACCCCGAAAGGCACTTGGAGCCTCAACGGCCGCCCACAAAGGCACTCGGAGCCTCCCCGGCGACCCCCAAAGGCACTCGGAGCCGGCCCGGCCGCCCACAAAGGCACTCGGAGCCTGCCCGGCCACCCCGAAAGGCACTCGGAGGTGGCCCGGCCACCCGCAAAGGCACTCGGAGCCGGCCCAGCCGCCCCGAAAGGCACTCGGACCTGGCCTGGACGCCCACAAAGGCACTCGGAGCCTTCCCAGCCGCCCCCAAAGGCACTCGGAGCCTGCCCGGCGACCCGCAAAGGCACTCGGAGCCGGCCCGGCAGCCCCCAAAGGCACTCGGAGCCTGCCCGGCGACCCCCAAAGGCACTCAGAGCCTCCACGGCGACCCCCAAAGGCACTCGGAGCCTCCACGGCTGCCCCGAAAGGCACTCGGAGACTCCACGGCTGCCCCGAAAGGCACTCGGAGCCTCCCCGACAGCCCCGAAAGGCACTCGGAGCCTCCCCGACAGCCCCGAAAGGCACTCGGAGGATGACTGGCCACCCCAAAAGGCACTCGGAACCTCCCCGGCCGCCCCGAAAGGCACTCGGAGCCTCCACGGCTGCCCCGAAAGGCACTCGGAGACTCCACGGCTGCCCCGAAAGGCACTCAGAGGCTGACTGGCCACCCCCAAAGGCACTCGGAGGCGGCCGACCGCCCCGAAAGGCACTCGGGGCCGGCCCGGCCGCCCATAAAGGCACTCGGAGCATCCCCGGCCACCCCAAAAGGCACTCGGAGCGGGCCGGCCACCCACAAAGGCACTCGGAGCCTGCCCGGCCGCCCACAAAGGCACTCGGAGCCTACCCGGCCGCCCACAAAGGCACTCGGAGCCTCCCTGGCCGCCCCCAAAGGCACTCGGAGGCGGCCAGGCCGCCCCGAAAGGCACTCGGAGCCTCCACGGCCGCCCACAAAGGCAGTCGGAGCCTGCCCGACCGCCCGAAAAGGCACTCGGAGGCGGCCCGGCCACCCCGACAGGCACTCGGAGCCTCCCCGGCCACACCGAAAGGCACTCGGAGCCTCCCCGGCCGCTCCGAAAGGCACTCGGAGCCTGACCGGACGCGCCGAAAGGCACTCGGAGCCTGACCGGACGCGCCGAAAGGCACTCGGAGGCAGCTCGGCCACCCCGAAAGGCACTCGGAGCCTCCCCGGCCGCCCCCAAAGGCACTCGGAGGCGGCACGGCCGCCCAAAAAGGCACTCGGAGCCTGCACACTCGCCCCCAAAGGCACTCGGAGCCTCCACGGCTGCCCCGAAAGGCACGCGGAGACTCCCCGGCCGCCCCCAAAGGCACTCGGAGCCTCCCCGACCGCCCCGAAAGGCACTCGGAGCCTCCCCGGCCGCCCACAAAGGCACTCGGAGCCTCCACGGCCGCCCACAAAGGCACTCGGAGCCTCCCCGGCCACCCCGAAAGGCACTCGGAGCCTCCACGGCCACCCCGACAGGCACTCGGAGGTGACCCGGCCTCCCCGAAAGGCACTCGGAGCCTCCCCGGCCGCCCCGAAAGGCACTCGGAGGCGGCCGGGCCTCCCCGAAAGCCACTCGGAGCTTCCCCGGCCGCCCACAAAGGCACTCGGAGACTCCACGGCCGCCCCGAAAGGCACTCGGAACCTCCCCGGCCGCCCCGAAAGGCACTCGGAGCCTCCACGGCCGCCCACAAAGGCACTCGGAGCCTCCCCGGCCGCCCCCAAAGGCACTCGGAGCCTCCCCGGCTACCCCGAAAGGCACTTGGAGCCTCAACGGCCGCCCACAAAGGCACTCGGAGCCTCCCCGGCGACCCCCAAAGGCACTCGGAGCCGGCCCGGCCGCCCACAAAGGCACTCGGAGCCTGCCCGGCCACCCCGAAAGGCACTCGGAGGTGGCCCGGCCACCCGCAAAGGCACTCGGAGCCGGCCCAGCCGCCCCGAAAGGCACTCGGACCTGGCCTGGACGCCCACAAAGGCACTCGGAGCCTTCCCAGCCGCCCCCAAAGGCACTCGGAGCCTGCCCGGCGACCCGCAAAGGCACTCGGAGCCGGCCCGGCAGCCCCCAAAGGCACTCGGAGCCTGCCCGGCGACCCCCAAAGGCACTCAGAGCCTCCACGGCGACCCCCAAAGGCACTCGGAGCCTCCACGGCTGCCCCGAAAGGCACTCGGAGACTCCACGGCTGCCCCGAAAGGCACTCGGAGCCTCCCCGACAGCCCCGAAAGGCACTCGGAGCCTCCCCGACAGCCCCGAAAGGCACTCGGAGGATGACTGGCCACCCCGAAAGGCACTCGGAACCTCCCCGGCCGCCCCGAAAGGCACTCGGAGCCTCCACGGCTGCCCCGAAAGGCACTCGGAGACTCCACGGCTGCCCCGAAAGGCACTCAGAGGCTGACTGGCCACCCCCAAAGGCACTCGGAGGCGGCCGACCGCCCCGAAAGGCACTCGGGGCCGGCCCGGCCGCCCATAAAGGCACTCGGAGCCTCCCCGGCCACCCCAAAAGGCACTCGGAGCGGGCCGGCCACCCACAAAGGCACTCGGAGCCTGCCCGGCCGCCCACAAAGGCACTCGGAGCCTACCCGGCCGCCCACAAAGGCACTCGGAGCCTCCCTGGCCGCCCCCAAAGGCACTCGGAGGCGGCCAGGCCGCCCCGAAAGGCACTCGGAGCCTCC
>NW_027182647.1:0-45263 GCF_040807025.1 Struthio camelus
GCGGGCTCGGCGGGCTCGCCCCCGCCCGCCGCGGGCCCTGGCGCCTCGGCGCGGGCCTCGCCGAGCTCGCCGTGGCCCGCGGCGGGCTCGGCGGGCTCGCCCCTGCCCGCCGCGGGCCCTGGCGCGTCGGCGCGGGCCTCGCCGAGCTCGCCGTGGCCCGCGGCGGGCTCGGCGGGCTCGTCCCCGCCCGCCGCGGGCCCTGGCACGTCGGCGCGGGCCTCCCCGAGCTCGCCGTGGCCCGCAGAGGGCTTTGTGGGCTCGCCCCCGCCCGCCTCGAGCCCTGGCGCGTCGGCGCGGGCCTCGCCGAGCTCGCCGTGGCCCGCGGTGGGCTCGGCGGGCTCGCTACCGCCCGCCTCGATCCCTGGCGCGTCGGCGCGGGCCTCGCCGAGCTCGCCGTGGCCCGCGGCGGGCTCCCCGGGCTCGCCCCCGCCCGCCGCGGGCCCTGGCGCGTCGGCGCGGGCCTCGCCGAGCTCGCCGTGGCCCGCGGCGGGCTCGGCGGGCTCGCCCCCGCCCGCCGCGGGCCCTGGCGCGTCGGCGCGGGCCTCGCCGAGCTCGCCGTGGCCCGCGGCGGGCTCGGCGGGCTCGCCCCCGCCCGCCCCGGGCCCTGGCGCGTCGGCGCGGGCCTCGCCGAGCTCGCCGTGGCCCGCGGCGGGCTCGGCGGGCTCGCCCCCGCCCGCCCCGGGCCCTGGCGCGTCGGCGCGGGCCTCGCCGAGCTCGCCGTGGCCCGCGGCGGGCTCGGCGGGCTCGCCCCCGCCCGCCCCGGGCCCTGGCGCGTCGGCGCGGCCTCCCCGAGCTCGCCGTGGCCCGCAGAGGGCTTTGCGGGCTCGCCCCCGCCCGCCACGAGCCCTGGCGCGTCGGCGCGGGCCTCCCCGAGCTCGCCGAGGCCCGCGGCGGGCTCGGCGGGCTCGCCCCCGCCCGCCTCTGAGCCCTGGCGCGTCGGCGCGGGCCTCCCCGAGCTCGCCGTGGCCCGCGGCGGGCTCGGCGGGCTCGCCCCCCGCCCGCCATGAGCCCTGGCGCGTCGGCGCGGGCCTCGCCGAGCTCGCCGTGGCCCGCGGCGGGCTCGGCGGGCTCGCCCCCGCCCGCCGCGGGCCCTGGCGCGTCGGCGCGGGCCTCGCCGAGCTCGCCGTGGCCCGCGGCGGGCTCGGCGGGCTCGCCCCCGCCCGCCTCGAGCCCTGGCGCGTCGGCGCGGGCCTCCCCGAGCTCGCCGTGGCCCGCGGCGGGCTCGGCGGGCTCGCCCCCGCCCGCCGCGGGCCCTGGCGCGTCGGCGCGGGCCTCGCCGAGCTCGCCGTGGCCCGCGGCGGGCTCGGCGGGCTCGCCCCCGCCCGCCGCGGGCCCTGGCGCGTCGGCGCGGGCCTCGCCGAGCTCGCCGTGGCCCGCGGCGGGCTCGGCGGGCTCGCCCCCGCCCGCCCCGGGCCTGGCGCGTCGGCGCGGGCCTCGCCGAGCTCGCCGTGGCCCGCGGAGGGCTCGGCGGGCTCGCCCCCGCCCGCCGCGGGCCCTGGCGCGTCGGCGCGGGCCTCGCCGAGCTCGCCGTGGCCCGCGGTGGGCTCGGCGGGCTCGCCCCCGCCCGCCGCGGGCCCTGGCGCGTCGGCGCGGGCCTCCCCGAGCTCGCCGTGGCCCGCGGCGGGCTCGGCGGGCTCGCCCCCGCCCGCCGCGGGCCCTGGCGCGTCGGCGCGGGCCTCGCCGAGCTCGCCGTGGCCCGCGGCGGGCTCGGCGGGCTCGCCCCCGCCCGCCGCGGGCCCTGGCGCGTCGGCGCGGGCCTCGCCGAGCTCGCCGTGGCCGGCGGCGGGCTCGGCGGGCTCGCCCCCGCCCGCCCCGGGCCCTGGCGCGTCGGCGCGGGCCTCGCCGAGCTCGCCGTGGCCCGCGGCGGGCTCGGCGGGCTCGCCCCTGCCCGCCACGAGCCCTGGCGCCTCGGCGCGGGCCTCGCCGAGCTCGCCGTGGCCCGCAGCGGGCTTTGCGGGCTCGCCCCCGCCCGCCACGAGCCCTGGCGCCTCGGCGCGGGCCTCGCCGAGCTCGCCGTGGCCCGCGGCGGGCTTTGCGGGCTCGCCCCCGCCCGCCTCGAGCCCTGGCGCGTCGGCGCGGGCCTCGCCGAGCTCGCCGTGGCCCGCGGCGGGCTCCCCGGGCTCGCCCCTGCCCGCCGCGGGCCCTGGTGCGTCGGCGTGGGCCTCGCCCAGCTCGACGTGGCCCGCGCCGGGCTTTGCGGGCTCGCCCCCGCCCGCCACGAGCCCTGGCGCCTCGGCGCGGGCCTCGCCGAGCTCGCCGTGGCCCGCGGCGGGCTCCCCGGGCTCGCCCCCGCCCGCCACGAGCCCTGGCGCGTCGGCACGGGCCTCGCCGAGCTCGCCGTGGCCCGCGGCGGGCTTTGCGGGCTCGCCCCCGCCCGCCTCGAGCCCTGGCGCGTCGGCGCGGGCCTCCCCGAGCTCGCCGTGGCCCGCGGCGGGCTCGGCGGGCTCGCCCCCGCCCGCCCGGGCCCTGGCGCGTCGGCGCGGGCCTCGCCGAGCTCGCCGTGGCCCGCGGCGGGCTCGGCGGGCTCGCCCCCGCCCGCCGCGGGCCCTGGCGCGTCGGCGCGGGCCTCGCCGAGCTCGCCGTGGCCCGCCGCGGGCTCGGCGGGCTCGCCCCCGCCCGCCGCGGGCCTGGCGCGTCGGCGCAGGCCTCGCCGAGCTCGCCGTGGCCCGCGGCGGGCTCCCCGGGCTCGCCCCCGCCCGCCGCGGGCCCTGGCGCGTCGGCGCGGGCCTCGCCGAGCTCGCCGTGGCCCGCGGCGGGCTCGGCGGGCTCGCCCCCGCCCGCCACGGGCCCTGGCGCGTCGGCGCGGGCCTCGCCGAGCTCGCCGTGGCCCGCGGCGGGCTCGGCGGGCTCGCCCCCGCCCGCCGCGGGCCCTGGCGCGTCGGCGCGGGCCTCCCCGAGCTCGCCGTGGCCCGCGGAGGGCTCGGCGGGCTCGCCCCCGCCCGCCCCGGGCCCTGGCGCGTCGGTGCGGGCCTCGACGAGCTCGCCGTGGCCCGCGGCGGGCTCGGCGGGCTCGCCCCCGCCCGCCGCGGGCCCTGGCGCGTCGGCGCGGGCCTCGCCGAGCTCGCCGTGGCCCGCGGCGGGCTCGGCGGGCTCGCCCCCGCCTGCCATGGGCCCTGGTGCGTCGGCGCGGGCCTCGCCGAGCTCGCCGTGGCCCGCAGAGGGCTTTGCGGGCTCGCCCCCGCCCGCCACGAGCCCTGGGCGCGTCGGCGCGGGCCTCCCCGAGCTCGCCGTGGCCCGCAGCGGGCTCGGCGGGCTCGCCCCCGCCCGCCCCGGGCCCTGGCGCGTCGGCGCGGGCCTCGCCGAGCTCGCCGTGGCCCGCGGCGGGCTCGGCGGGCTCGCCCCTGCCCGCCGTGAGCCCTGGCGCATCGGCGCGGGCCTCGCCGAGCTCGCCGTGGCCCGCAGCGGGCTTTGCGGGCTCGCCCCCGCCCGCCACGAGCCCTGGCGTGTCGGCGCGGGCCTCGCCGAGCTCGCCGTGGCCCGCAGCGGGCTTTGCGGGCTCGCCCCCGCCCGCCACGAGCCCTGGCGCGTCGGCGCGGGCCTCGCCGAGCTCGCCGTGGCCCGCGGCGGGCTTTGCGGGCTCGCCCCCGCCCGCCTCGAGCCCTGGCGCGTCGGCGCGGGCCTCGCCGAGCTCGCCGTGGCCCGCGGCGGGCTCCCCGGGCTCGCCCCTGCCCGCCGCGGGCCCTGGCGCGTCGGCGCGGGGCCTCCCCGAGCTCGACGTGGCCCGCAGCGGGCTTTGCGGGCTTGCCCCCGCCCGCCACGAGCCCTGGCGCCTCGGCGCGGGCCTCCCCGAGCTCGCCGTGGCCCGCAGCGGGCTTTGCGGGCTCGCCCCCGCCCACCACGAGCCATGGCGCGTCGGCACGGGCCTCGCCGAGCTCGCCGTGGCCCGCGGCGGGCTTTGCAGGCTCGCCCCCGCCCGCCTCGAGCCCTGGCGCGTCGGGGCGGGCCTCCCCGAGCTTGCCGTGGCCCGCGGCGGGCTCGGCGGCTCGCCCCCGCCCGCCGCGGGCCCTGGCGCGTCGGCGCGGGCCTCGCCGAGCTCGCCGTGGCCCGCGGCGGGCTCGGCGGGCTCGCCCCCGCCCGCCGCGGGCCCTGGCGCGTCGGCGCGGGCCTTGCCGAGCTCGCCGTGGCCCGCGGCGGGCTCCCCGGGCTCGCCCCCGCCCGCCGCGGGCCCTGGCGCCTCGGCGCGGGCCTCGCCGAGCTCGCCGTGGCCCGCGGCGGGCTCGGCGGGCTCGCCCCTGCCCGCCGCGGGCCCTGGCGCGTCGGCGCGGGCCTCGCCGAGCTCGCCGTGGCCCGCGGCGGGCTCGGCGGGCTCGTCCCCGCCCGCCGCGGGCCCTGGCACGTCGGCGCGGGCCTCCCCGAGCTCGCCGTGGCCCGCGGCGGGCTTTGTGGGCCTCGCCCCCGCCCGCCTCGAGCCCTGGCGCGTCGGCGCGGGCCTCGCCGAGCTCGCCGTGGCCCGCGGTGGGCTCGGCGGGCTCGCTACCGCCCGCCTCGATCCCTGGCCCGCGGCGCGGGCCTCGCCGAGCTCGCCGTGGCCCGCGGCGGGCTCCCCGGGCTCGCCCCCGCCCGCCGCGGGCCCTGGCGCGGCGGCGCGGGCCTCGCCGAGCTCGCCGTGGCCCGCGGCGGGCTCGGCGGGCTCGCCCCCGCCCGCCGCGGGCCCTGGCGCGTCGGCGCGGGCCTCCCCGAGCTCGCCGTGGCCCGCGGCGGGCTCGGCGGGCTCGCCCCCGCCCGCCCCGGGCCCTGGCGCGTCGGCGCGGGCCTCGCCCGAGCTCGCCGTGGCCCGCGGCGGGCTCGGCGGCTCGCCCCCGCCCGCCCCGGGCCCTGGCGCGTCGGCGCGGGCCTCCCCGAGCTCGCCGTGGCCCGCGGCGGGCTCGGCGGGCTCGCCCCCGCCCGCCCCGGGCCCTGGCGCGTCGGCGCGGGCCTCCCCGAGCTCGCCGTGGCCCGCAGAGGGCTTTGCGGGCTCGCCCCCGCCCGCCACGAGCCCTGGCGCGTCGGCGCGGGCCTCCCCGAGCTCGCCGTGCCGCGGCGGGCTCGGCGGGCTCGCCCCCGCCCGCCATGAGCCCTGGCGCGTCGGCGCGGGCTCGCCGAGCTCGCCGTGGCCCGCGGCGGGCTCGGCGGGCTTGCCCCCGCCCGCCGCGGGCCCTGGCGCGTCGGCGCGGGCCTCGCCGAGCTCGCCGTGGCCCGCGGCGGGCTCGGCGGGCTCGCCCCCGCCCGCCTCGAGCCTGGCCGTCGGCGCGGGCCTCCCCGAGCTCGCCGTGGCCCGCGGCGGGCTCGGCGGGCTCGCCCCCGCCCGCCGCGGGCCCTGGCGCGTCGGCGCGGGCCTCGCCGAGCTCGCCGTGGCCCGCGGCGGGCTCGGCGGGCTCGCCCCCGCCCGCCTCGAGCCCTGACGCGTCGGCGCGGGCCTCGCCGAGCTCGCCGTGGCCCGCGGCGGGCTCCCCGGGCTCGCCCCCGACCGCCCCGGGCCCTGGCGCGTCGGCGCGGGCCTCGCCGAGCTGGCCGTGGCCCGCGGCGGGCTCGGCGGGCTCGCCCCCGCCCGCCTCGAGCCCTGACGCGTCGGCGCGGGCCTCGCCGAGCTCGTCGTGGCCCGCGGCGGGCTCCCCGGGCTCGCCCCCGCCCGCCCCGGGCCCTGGCGCGTCGGCGCGGGCCTTGCCGAGCTCGCCGTGGCCCGCGGCGGCTCGGCGGGCTCGCCCCCGCCCGCCGCGGGCCCTGGCGCGTCGGCGCGGGCCTCGCCGAGCTCGCCGTGGCCCGCGACGGGCTCGGCGGGCTCGCCCCCGCCCGCCCCGGGCCCTGGCGCGTCGGCGCGGGCCTCTCCGAGCTCGCCGTGGCCCGCGGCGGGCTCGGCGGGCTCGCCCCCGCCCGCCGCGGGCCCTGGCGCGTCGGCGCGGGCCTCGCCGAGCTCGCCGTGGCCCGCGGCGGGCTCGGCGGGCTCGCCCCCGCCCGCCACGGGCCCTGGCGCGTCGGCGCAGGCCTCGCCGAGCTCGCCGTGGGCCCGCGGCGGGCTCGGCGGGCTCGCCCCCGCCCGCCCCGGGCCCTGGCGCGTCGGCGCGGGCCTCGCCGAGCTCGCCGTGGCCCGCGGCGGGCTCGGCGGGCTCGCCCCCGCCCGCCCCGGGCCCTGGCGCGTCGGCGCGGGCCTCGCCGAGCTCGCCGTGGCCCGCCGCGGGCTCGGCGGGCTCGCCCCCGCCCGCCGCGGGCCCTGGCGCGTCGGCGCGGGCCTCCCCGAGCTCGCCGTGGCCCGCGGCGGGCTCCCCGGGCTCGCCCCCGCCCGCCGCGGGCCCTGGCGCGTCGGCGCGGGCCTCGCCGAGCTCGCCGTGGCCCGCGGCGGGCTCGGCGGGCTCGCCCCCGCCCGCCACGGGCCCTGGCGCGTCGGCGCGGGGCCTCCCCGAGCTCGCCGTGGCCCGCGGCGGGCTCGCGGGGGGCTCGCCCCCGCCCGCCGCGGGCCCTGGCGCGTCGGCGCGGGGCTCCCCGAGCTCGCCGTGGCCCGCGGAGGGCTCGGCGGGCTCGCCCCCGCCCGCCCCGGGCCCTGGCGCGTCGGTGCGGGCCTCGACGAGCTCGCCGTGGCCCGCAGAGGGCTTTGCGGGCTCGCCCCCGCCCGCCACGAGCCCTGGCGCGTCGGCGCGGGCCTCCCCGAGCTCGCCGTGGCCCGCAGCGGGCTCGGCGGGCTCGCCCCCGCCCGCCCCGGGCCCTGGCGCGTCGGCGCGGGCCTCGCCGAGCTCGCCGTGGCCCGCGGCGGGCTCGGCGGGCTCGCCCCTGCCCGCCGCGAGCCCTGGCGCATCGGCGCGGGCCTCGCCGAGCTCGCCGTGGCCCGCAGCGGGCTTGCGGGCTCGCCCCGCCCGCCACGAGCCCTGGCGCCTCGGCGCGGGCCTCGCCGAGCTCGCCGTGGCCCGCGGCGGGCTTTGCGGGCTCGTCCCCGCCCGCCTCGAACCCTGGCGCGTCGGCGCGGGCCTCGCCGAGCTCGCCGTGGCCCGCGGCGGGCTCCCCGGGCTCGCCCCTGCCCGCCGCGGGCCCTGGCGCTTCGGCGCGGGCCTCCCCGAGCTCGACGTGGCCCGCAGCGGGCTTTGCGGGCTTGCCCCCGCCCGCCACGAGCCCTGGCGCGTCGGCGCGGGCCTCGCCGAGCTCGCCGTGGCCCGCAGCGGGCTTTGCGGGCTCGCCCCCGCCCACCACGAGCCCTGGCGCGTCGGCACGGGCCTCGCCGAGCTCGCCGTGGCCCGCGGCGGGCTTTGCAGGCTCGCCCCCGCCCGCCTCGAGCCCTGGCGCGTCGGCGCGGGCCTCCCCGAGCTCGCCGTGGCCCGCGGCGGGCTCGGCGGGCTCGCCCCCGCCCGCCGCGGGCCCTGGCGCGTCGGCGCGGGCCTCCCCGAGCTCGCCGTGGCCCGCGGCGGGCTCGGCGGGCTCGCCCCCGCCCGCCGCGGGCCCTGGCGCGTCGGCGCGGGCCTCGCCGAGCTCGCCGTGGCCCGCGGCGGGCTCGGCGGGCTCGCCCCTGCCCGCCGCGGGCCCTGGCGCGTCGGCGCGGGCCTTGCCGAGCTCGCCGTGGCCCGCGGCGGGCTCGGCGGGCTCGCCCCCGCCCGCCGCGGGCCCTGGCGCCTCGGCGCGGGCCTCGCCGAGCTCGCCGTGGCCCGCGGCGGGCTCGGCGGGCTCGCCCCTGCCCGCCGCGGGCCCTGGCGCGTCGGCGCGGGCCTCGCCGAGCTCGCCGTGGCCCGCGGCGGGCTCGGCGGGCTCGTCCCCGCCCGCCGCGGGCCCTGGCACGTCGGCGCGGGCCTCCCCGAGCTCGCCGTGGCCCGCAGAGGGCTTTGTGGGCTCGCCCCCGCCCGCCTCGAGCCCTGGCGCGTCGGCGCGGGCCTCGCCGAGCTCGCCGTGGCCCGCGGTGGGCTCGGCGGGCTCGCTACCGCCCGCCTCGATCCCTGGCGCGTCGGCGCGGGCCTCGCCGAGCTCGCCGTGGCCCGCGGCGGGCTCCCCGGGCTCGCCCCCGCCCGCCGCGGGCCCTGGCGCGTCGGCGCGGGCCTCGCCGAGCTCGCCGTGGCCCGCGGCGGGCTCGGCGGGCTCGCCCCCGCCCGCCGCGGGCCCTGGCGCGTCGGCGCGGGCCTCGCCGAGCTCGCCGTGGCCCGCGGCGGGCTCGGCGGGCTCGCCCCCGCCCGCCCCGGGCCCTGGCGCGTCGGCGCGGGCCTCGCCGAGCTCGCCGTGGCCCGCGGCGGGCTCGGCGGGCTCGCCCCCGCCCGCCCCGGGCCCTGGCGCGTCGGCGCGGGCCTCGCCGAGCTCGCCGTGGCCCGCGGCGGGCTCGGCGGGCTCGCCCCCGCCCGCCCCGGGCCCTGGCGCGTCGGCGCGGGCCTCCCCGAGCTCGCCGTGGCCCGCAGAGGGCTTTGCGGGCTCGCCCCCGCCCGCCACGAGCCCTGGCGCGTCGGCGCGGGCCTCCCCGAGCTCGCCGAGGCCCGCGGCGGGCTCGGCGGGCTCGCCCCCGCCCGCCTCGAGCCCTGGCGCGTCGGCGCGGGCCTCCCCGAGCTCGCCGTGGCCCGCGGCGGGCTCGGCGGGCTCGCCCCCGCCCGCCATGAGCCCTGGCGCGTCGGCGCGGGCCTCGCCGAGCTCGCCGTGGCCCGCGGCGGGCTCGGCGGGCTCGCCCCCGCCCGCCGCGGGCCCTGGCGCGTCGGCGCGGGCCTCGCCGAGCTCGCCGTGGCCCGCGGCGGGCTCGGCGGGCTCGCCCCCGCCCGCCTCGAGCCCTGGCGCGTCGGCGCGGGCCTCCCCGAGCTCGCCGTGGCCCGCGGCGGGCTCGGCGGGCTCGCCCCCGCCCGCCGCGGGCCCTGGCGCGTCGGCGCGGGCCTCGCCGAGCTCGCCGTGGCCCGCGGCGGGCTCGGCGGGCTCGCCCCCGCCCGCCGCGGGCCCTGGCGCGTCGGCGCGGGCCTCGCCGAGCTCGCCGTGGCCCGCGGCGGGCTCGGCGGGCTCGCCCCCGCCCGCCCCGGGCCCTGGCGCGTCGGCGCGGGCCTCGCCGAGCTCGCCGTGGCCCGCGGAGGGCTCGGCGGGCTCGCCCCCGCCCGCCGCGGGCCCTGGCGCGTCGGCGCGGGCCTCGCCGAGCTCGCCGTGGCCCGCGGTGGGCTCGGCGGGCTCGTCCCCGCCCGCCACGGGCCCTGGCGCGTCGGCGCGGGCCTCGCCGAGCTCGCCGTGGCCTGCCGCGGGCTCGGCGGGCTCGCCCCCGCCCGCCGCGGGCCCTGGCGCGTCGGCGCGGGCCTCCCCGAGCTCGCCGTGGCCCGCGGCGGGCTCGGCGGGCTCGCCCCCGCCCGCCGCGGGCCCTGGCGCGTCGGCGCGGGCCTCGCCGAGCTCGCCGTGGCCCGCGGCGGGCTCGGCGGGCTCGCCCCCGCCCGCCGCGGGCCCTGGCGCGTCGGCGCGGGCCTCGCCGAGCTCGCCGTGGCCGGCGGCGGGCTCGGCGGGCTCGCCCCCGCCCGCCCCGGGCCCTGGCGCGTCGGCGCGGGCCTCGCCGAGCTCGCCGTGGCCCGCGGCGGGCTCGGCGGGCTCGCCCCTGCCCGCCACGAGCCCTGGCGCCTCGGCGCGGGCCTCGCCGAGCTCGCCGTGGCCCGCAGCGGGCTTTGCGGGCTCGCCCCCGCCCGCCACGAGCCCTGGCGCCTCGGCGCGGGCCTCGCCGAGCTCGCCGTGGCCCGCGGCGGGCTTTGCGGGCTCGCCCCCGCCCGCCTCGAGCCCTGGCGCGTCGGCGCGGGCCTCGCCGAGCTCGCCGTGGCCCGCGGCGGGCTCCCCGGGCTCGCCCCTGCCCGCCGCGGGCCCTGGTGCGTCGGCGTGGGCCTCGCCCAGCTCGACGTGTCCCGCGCCGGGCTTTGCGGGCTCGCCCCCGCCCGCCACGAGCCCTGGCGCCTCGGCGCGGGCCTCGCCGAGCTCGCCGTGGCCCGCGGCGGGCTCCCCGGGCTCGCCCCCGCCCGCCACGAGCCCTGGCGCGTCGGCACGGGCCTCGCCGAGCTCGCCGTGGCCCGCGGCGGGCTTTGCGGGCTCGCCCCCGCCCGCCTCGAGCCCTGGCGCGTCGGCGCGGGCCTCCCCGAGCTCGCCGTGGCCCGCGGCGGGCTCGGCGGGCTCGCCCCCGCCCGCCGCGGGCCCTGGCGCGTCGGCGCGGGCCTCCCCGAGCTCGCCGTGGCCCGCGGCGGGCTCGGCGGGCTCGCCCCCGCCCGCCGCGGGCCCTTGCGCGTCGGCGCAGGCCTCGCCGAGCTCGCCGTGGCCCGCGGCGGGCTCGGCGGGCTCGCCCCCGCCCGCCGCGGGCCCTGGCGCGTCGGCGCGGGCCTCGCCGAGCTCGCCGTGGCCCGCGGCGGGCTCGGCGGGCTCGCCCCCGCCCGCCGCGGGCCCTGGCGCGTCGGCGCGGGCCTCGCCGAGCTCGCCGTGGCCCGCGGCGGGCTCCCCGGGCTCGCCCCCGCCCGCCGCGGGCCCTGGCGCGTCGGCGCGGGCCTCGCCGAGCTCGCCGTGGCCCGCGGCGGGCTCGGCGGGCTCGTCCCCGCCCGCCGCGGGCCCTGGCACGTCGGCGCGGGCCTCCCCGAGCTCGCCGTGGCCCGCAGCGGGCTTTGTGGGCTCGCCCCCATCCGCCTCGAGCCCTGGCGCGTCGGCGCGGGCCTCCCCGAGCTCGCCGTGGCCCGCGGTGGGCTCGGCGGGCTCGCTACCGCCCGCCTCGATCCCTGGCGCGTCGGCGCGGGCCTCGCCGAGCTCGCCGTGGCCCGCGGCGGGCTCTCCGGGCTCGCCCCCGCCCGCCGCGGCCCTGGCGTGTCGGCGCGGGCCTCGCCGAGCTCGCCGTGGCCCGCGGCGGGCTCGGCGGGCTCGCCCCCGCCCGCCCCGGGCCCTGGCGCATCGGCGCGAGCCTCGCCGAGCTCGCCGTGGCCCGCGGCGGGCTCGGCGGGCTCGCCCCCGCCCGCCGCGGGCCCTGGCGCGTCGGCGCGGGCCTCGCCGAGCTCGCCGTGGCCCGCGGCGGGCTCGGCGGGCTCGCCCCCGCCCGCCGCGGGCCCTGGCGCGTCGGCGCGGGCCTCGCCGAGCTCGCCGTGGCCCGCGGCGGGCTCGGCGGGCTCGCCCCCGCCCGCCCCGGGCCCTGGCGCGTCGGCGCGGGCCTCGCCGAGCTCGCCGTGGCCCGCAGAGGGCTTTGCGGGCTCGCCCCCGCCCGCCTCGAGCCCTGGCGCGTCGGCGCGGGCCTCGCCGAGCTCGCCGTGGCCCGCGGCGGGCTCGGCGGGCTCGCCCCCGCCCGCCCCGGGCCCTGGCGCGTCGGCGCGAGCCTCGCCGAGCTCGCCGTGGCCCGCGGCGGGCTCGGCGGGCTCGCCCCCGCCCGCCGCGGGCCCTGGCGCGTCGGCGCGGGCCTCGCCGAGCTCGCCGTGGCCCGCAGTGGGCTCGGCGGGCTCGCTACCGCCCGCCTCGATCCCTGGCGCGTCGGCGCGGGCCTCGCCGAGCTCGCCGTGGCCCGCAGCGGGCTTTGTGGGCTCGCCCCCGCCCGCCACGAGCCCTGGCGCGTCGGCGCGGGCCTCCCCGAGCTCGCCGTGGCCCGCGGCGGGCTCGGCGGGCTCGCCCCCGCCCGCCCCGGGCCCTGGCGCGTCGGCGCGGGCCTCGCCGAGCTCGCCGGGGCCCGCGGCGGGCTCGGCGGGCTCGCCCCCGCCCGCCCCGGGCCCTGGCGCGTCGGCGCGGGCCTCGCCGAGCTCGCCGTGGCCCGCAGAGGGCTTTGCGGGCTCGCCCCCGCCCGCCCCGGGCCCTGGCGCGTCGGCGCAGGCCTCCCCGAGCTCGCCGTGGCCCGCGGCGGCCTCCCCGGGCTCGCCCCCGCCCGCCGCGGGCCCTGGCGCGTCGGCGCAGGCCTCGCCGAGCTCGCCGTGGCCCGCGGCGGGCTCGGCGGGCTCGCCCCCGCCCGCCTCGAGCCCTGGCGCGTCGGCGCGGGCCTCCCCGAGCTCGCCGTGGCCCGCGGCGGGCTCGGCGGGCTCGCCCCCGCCCGCCGCGGGCCCTGGCGCGTCGGCGCGGGCCTCGCCGAGCTCGCCGTGGCCCGCGGCGGGCTCGGCGGGCTCGCCCCCGCCCGCCGCGGGCCCTGGCGCGTCGGCGCGGGCCTCGCCGAGCTCGCCGTGGCCCGCGGCGGGCTCGGCGGGCTCGCCCCCGCCCGCCGCGGGCCCTGGCGCGTCGGCGCGGGCCTCGCCGAGCTCGCCGTGGCCCGCGGCGGGCTCGGCGGGCTCGCCCCCGCCCGCCGCGGGCCCTGGCGCGTCGGCGCGGGCCTCGCCGAGCTCGCCGTGGCCCGCGGTGGGCTCGGCGGGCTCGTCCCCGCCCGCCCCGAGCCCTGGTGCCTCGGCGCGGGCCTCCCCGAGCTCGCCGTGGCCCGCGGTGGGCTCGGCGGGCTCGTCCCCGCCCGCCACGAGCCCTGGCGCGTCGGCGGGGGCCTCGCCGAGCTCGCCGTGGCCCGCAGCGGGCTTTGCGGGCTCGTCCCCGCCCGCCACGAGCCCTGGCGCGTCGGCGCGGGCCTCGCCGAGCTCGCCGTGGCCCGCAGAGGGCTTTGCGGGCTCGCCCCCGCCCGCCTCGAGCCCTGGCGCGTCGGCGCGGGCCTCCCCGAGCTCGCCGTGGCCCGCGGCGGGCTCGGCGGGCTCGCCCCCGCCCGCCGCGGGCCCTGGCGCGTCGGCGCGGGCCTCGCCGAGCTCGCCGTGTCCCGCGGCGGGCTCGGCGGGCTCGCCCCCGCCCGCCGCGGGCCCTGGCGCGTCGGCGCGGGCCTCCCCGAGCTCGCCGTGGCCCGCGGCGGGCTCGGCGGGCTCGCCCCCGCCCGCCGCGGGCCCTGGCGCGTCGGCGCGGGCCTCGCCGAGCTCGCCGTGGCCCGCGGCGGGCTCGGCGGGCTCGCCCCCGCCCGCCCCGGGCCCTGGCGCGTCGGCGCGGGCCTCGCCGAGCTCGCCGTGGCCCGCGGCAGGCTCGGCGGGCTTGCCCCCGCCCGCCGCGGGCCCTGGCGCGTCGGCGCGGGCCTCGCCAAGCTCGCCGTGGCCCGCGGCGGGCTCGGCGGGCTCGCCCCCGCCCGCCCCGGGCCCTGGCGCGTCGGCGCGGGCCTCGCCGAGCTCGCCGTGGCCCGCGGCGGGCTCGGCGGGCTCGCCCCCGCCCGCCACGAGCCCTGGCGCGTCGGCGCGGGCCTCCCCGAGCTCGCCGTGGCCCGCGGTGGGCTCGGCGGGCTCGTCCCCGCCCGCCCCGAGCCCTGGTGCCTCGGCGCGGGCCTCCCCGAGCTCGCCGTGGCCCGCGGTGGGCTCGGCGGGCTCGTCCCCGCCCGCCACAAGCCCTGGCGCGTCGGCGCGGGCCTCGCCGAGCTCGCCGTGGCCCGCAGCGGGCTTTGCGGGCTCGCCCCCGCCCGCCTCGATCCCTGGCGCGTCGGCACGGGCCTCGCCGAGCTCGCCGTGGCCCGCGGCGGGCTCGGCGGGCTCGCCCCCGCCCGCCGC
The DNA here is from genome assembly GCF_040807025.1 of Struthio camelus. Taxonomy (NCBI): domain Eukaryota; kingdom Metazoa; phylum Chordata; class Aves; order Struthioniformes; family Struthionidae; genus Struthio; species Struthio camelus. The sequence goes on from NW_027182647.1 coordinate 13,392, forward strand.
GGGCCCTGGCGCGTCGGAGCGGGCCTTGCCGAGCTCGCCGTGGCCCGCGGCGGGCTCGGCGGGCTCGCCCCCGCCCGCCGCGGGCCCTGGCGCGTCGGCGCGGGCCTCGCCGAGCTCGCCGTAGCCCGCGGCGGGCTCCCCGGGCTCGCCCCCGCCCGCCGCGGGCCCTGGCGCGTCGGCGCGGGCCTCGCCGAGCTCGCCGTGGCCCGCAGCGGGCTTTGTGGGCTCGTCCCCGCCCGCCGCGGGCCCTGGCACGTCGGCGCGGGCCTCGCCGAGCTCGCCGTGGCCCGCGGTGGGCTCGGCGGGCTCGCTACCGCCCGCCTCGATCCCTGGCGCGTCGGCGCGGGCCTCGCCGAGCTCGCCGTGGCCCGCAGAGGGCTCTCCGGGCTCGCCCCCGCCCGCCACGAGCCCTGGCGCGTCGGCGCGGGCCTCCCCGAGCTCGCCGTGGCCCGCAGCGGGCTTTGTGGGCTCGCTACCGCCCGCCTCGATCCCTGGCGCGTCGGCGCGGGCCTCGCCGAGCTCGCCGTGGCCCGCGGCGGGCTCTCCGGGCTCGCCCCCGCCCGCCGCGGGCCCTGGCGTGTCGGCGCGGGCCTCGCCGAGCTCGCCGTGGCCCGCGGCGGGCTCGGCGGGCTCGCCCCCGCCCGCCCCGGGCCCTGGCGCGTCGGCGCGAGCCTCGCCGAGCTCGCCGTGGCCCGCGGCGGGCTCGGCGGGCTCGCCCCCGCCCGCCGCGGGCCCTGGCGCGTCGGCGCGGGCCTCGCCGAGCTCGCCGTGGCCCGCGGCGGGCTCGGCGGGCTCGCCCCCGCCCGCCCCGGGCCCTGGCGCGTCGGCGCGGGCCTCGCCGAGCTCGCCGTGGCCCGCGGCGGGCTCGGCGGGCTCGCCCCCGCCCGCCCCGGGCCCTGGCGCGTCGGCGCGGGCCTCGCCGAGCTCGCCGTGGCCCGCGGCGGGCTCGGCGGGCTCGCCCCCGCCCGCCCCGGGCCCTGGCGCGTCGGCGCGGGCCTCGCCGAGCTCGCCGTGGCCCGCAGAGGGCTTTGCGGGCTCGCCCCCGCCCGCCTCGAGCCCTGGCGCGTCGGCGCGGGCCTCGCCGAGCTCGCCGTGGCCCGCGGCGGGCTCGGCGGGCTCGCCCCCGCCCGCCGCGGGCCCTGGCGCGTCGGCGCGGGCCTCCCCGAGCTCGCCGTGGCCCGCGGCGGGCTCGGCGGGCTCGCCCCCGCCCGCCTCGAGCCCTGGCGCGTCGGCGCGGGCCTCGCCGAGCTCGCCGTGGCCCGCGGCGGGCTCGGCGGGCTCGCCCCCGCCCGCCGCGGGCCCTGGCGCGTCGGCGCGGGCCTCGCCGAGCTCGCCGTGGCCCGCGGCGGGCTCGGCGGGCTCGCCCCCGCCCGCCGCGGGCCCTGGCGCCTCGGCGCGGGCCTCGCCGAGCTCGCCGTGGCCCGCGGCGGGCTTTGCGGGCTCGCCCCCGCCCGCCTCGAGCCCTGGCGTGTCGGCGCGGGCCTCGCCGAGCTCGCCGTGGCCCGCGGCGGGCTCGGCGGGCTCGCCCCCGCCCGCCCCGGGCCCTGGCGCGTCGGCGCGGGCCTCGCCGAGCTCGCCGTGGCCCGCGGCGGGCTCGGCGGGCTCGCCCCCGCCCGCCGCGGGCCCTGGCGCGTCGGCGCGGGCCTCGCCGAGCTCGCCGTGGCCCGCGGCGGGCTCGGCGGGCTCGCCCCCGCCCGCCCCGGGCCCTGGCGCCTCGGCGCGGGCCTCGCCGAGCTCGCCGTGGCCCGCGGCGGGCTTTGCGGGCTCGCCCCCGCCCGCCTCGAGCCCTGGCGTGTCGGCGCGGGCCTCGCCGAGCTCGCCGTGGCCCGCGGCGGGCTCGGCGGGCTCGCCCCCGCCCGCCCCGGGCCCTGGCGCGTCGGCGCGGGCCTCGCCGAGCTCGCCGTGGCCCGCGGCGGGCTCGGCGGGCTCGCCCCCGCCCGCCCCGGGCCCTGGCGCGTCGGCGCGGGCCTCGCCGAGCTCGCCGTGGCCCGCGGCGGGCTCCCCGGGCTCGCCCCCGCCCGCCCCGGGCGCTGGCGCGTCGGCGCGGGCCTCCCCGAGCTCGCCGTGGCCCGCGGCGGGCTCCCCGGGCTCGCCCCCGCCCGCCGCGGGCCCTGGCGCGTCGGCGCGGGCCTCGCCGAGCTCGCCGTGGCCCGCGGCGGGCTCGGCGGGCTCGCCCCCGCCCGCCTCGAGCCCTGGCGCGTCGGCGCGGGCCTCCCCGAGCTCGCCGTGGCCCGCGGCGGGCTCGGCGGGCTCGCCCCCGCCCGCCGCGGGCCCTGGCGCGTCGGCGCGGGCCTCGCCGAGCTCGCCGTGGCCCGCGGCGGGCTCGGCGGGCTCGCCCCCGCCCGCCGCGGGCCCTGGCGCGTCGGCGCGGGCCTCGCCGAGCTCGCCGTGGCCCGCGGCGGGCTCGGCGGGCTCGCCCCCGCCCGCCCCGGGCCCTGGCGCGTCGGCGCGGGCCTCGCCGAGCTCGCCGTGGCCCGCGGCGGGCTCGGCGGGCTCGCCCCCGCCCGCCGCGGGCCCTGGCGCGTCGGCGCGGGCCTCGCCGAGCTCGCCGTGGCCCGCGGTGGGCTCGGCGGGCTCGTCCCCGCCCGCCCCGAGCCCTGGTGCCTCGGCGCGGGCCTCCCCGAGCTCGCCGTGGCCCGCGGTGGGCTCGGCGGGCTCGTCCCCGCCCGCCACGAGCCCTGGCGCGTCGGCGGGGGCCTCGCCGAGCTCGCCGTGGCCCGCAGCGGGCTTTGCGGGCTCGTCCCCGCCCGCCACGAGCCCTGGCGCGTCGGCGCGGGCCTCGCCGAGCTCGCCGTGGCCCGCAGAGGGCTTTGCGGGCTCGCCCCCGCCCGCCGCGGGCCCTGGCGCGTCGGCGCGGGCCTCCCCGAGCTCGCCGTGGCCCGCGGCGGGCTCGGCGGGCTCGCCCCCGCCCGCTGCGGGCCCTGGCGCGTCGGCGCGGGCCTCGCCGAGCTCGCCGTGGCCCGCGGCGGGCTCGGCGGGCTCGCCCCCGCCCGCCGCGGGCCCTGGCGCGTCGGCGCGGGCCTCCCCGAGCTCGCCATGGCCCGCGGCGGGCTCGGCGGGCTCGCCCCCGCCCGCCGCGGGCCCTGGCGCGTCGGCGCGGGCCTCGCCGAGCTCGCCGTGGCCCGCGGCGGGCTCGGCGGGCTCGCCCCCGCCCGCCGCGGGCCCTGGCGCGTCGGCGCGGGCCTCGCCGAGCTCGCCGTAGCCCGCGGCGGGCTCCCCGGGCTCGCCCCCGCCCGCCGCGGGCCCTGGCGCGTCGGCGCGGGCCTCGCCGAGCTCGCCGTGGCCCGCAGCGGGCTTTGTGGGCTCGTCCCTGCCCGCCGCGGGCCCTGGCACGTCGGCGCGGGCCTCGCCGAGCTCGCCGTGGCCCGCGGTGGGCTCGGCGGGCTCGCTACCGCCCGCCTCGATCCCTGGCGCGTCGGCGCGGGCCTCGCCGAGCTCGCCGTGGCCCGCGGCGGGCTCTCCGGGCTCGCCCCCGCCCGCCACGAGCCCTGGCGCGTCGGCGCGGGCCTCGCCGAGCTCGCCGTGGCCCGCGGCGGGCTCGGCGGGCTCGCCCCCGCCCGCCGCGGGCCCTGGCGCGTCGGCGCGAGCCTCGCCGAGCTCGCCGTGGCCCGCGGCGGGCTCGGCGGGCTCGCCCCCGCCCGCCCCGGGCCCTGGCGCGTCGGCGCGGGCCTCGCCGAGCTCGCCGTGGCCCGCAGCGGGCTCCCCGGGCTCGCCCCCGCCCGCCTCGATCCCTGGCGCGTCGGCGCGGGCCTCCCCGAGCTCGCCGTGGCCCGCGGCGGGCTCGTCGGGCTCGCCCCTGCCCGCCGCGGGCCCTGGCGCGTCGGCGCGGGCCTCCCCGAGCTCGCCGTGGCCCGCGGTGGGCTCGGCGGGCTCGCTACCGCCCGCCTCGATCCCTGGCGCGTCGGCGCGGGCCTCGCCGAGCTCGCCGTGGCCCGCAGCGGGCTTTGTGGGCTCGCCCCCGCCCGCCACGAGCCCTGGCGCGTCGGCGCGGGCCTCGCCGAGCTCGCCGTGGCCCGCGGCGGGCTCGGCGGGCTCGCCCCCGCCCGCCCCGGGCCCTGGCGCGTCGGTGCGAGCCTCGCCGAGCTCGCCGTGGCCCGCGGCGGGCTCGGCGGGCTCGCCCCCGCCCGCCCCGGGCCCTGGCGCGTCGGCGCGGGCCTCGCCGAGCTCGCCGTGGCCCGCGGCGGGCTCGGCGGGCTCGCCCCCGCCCGCCGCGGGCCCTGGCGCGTCGGCGCGGGCCTCGCCGAGCTCGCCGTGGCCCGCGGTGGGCTCGGCGGGCTCGTCCCCGCCCGCCCCGAGCCCTGGTGCCTCGGCGCGGGCCTCCCCGAGCTCGCCGTGGCCCGCGGTGGGCTCGGCGGGCTCGTCCCCGCCCGCCACGAGCCCTGGCGCGTCGGCGGGGGCCTCGCCGAGCTCGCCGTGGCCCGCAGCGGGCTTTGCGGGCTCGTCCCCGCCCGCCACGAGCCCTGGCGCGTCGGCGCGGGCCTCGCCGAGCTCGCCGTGGCCCGCAGAGGGCTTTGCGGGCTCGCCCCCGCCCGCCGCGGGCCCTGGCGCGTCGGCGCGGGCCTCCCCGAGCTCGCCGTGGCCCGCGGCGGGCTCGGCGGGCTCGCCCCCGCCCGCTGCGGGCCCTGGCGCGTCGGCGCGGGCCTCGCCGAGCTCGCCGTGGCCCGCGGCGGGCTCGGCGGGCTCGCCCCCGCCCGCCGCGGGCCCTGGCGCGTCGGCGCGGGCCTCCCCGAGCTCGCCATGGCCCGCGGCGGGCTCGGCGGGCTCGCCCCCGCCCGCCGCGGGCCCTGGCGCGTCGGCGCGGGCCTCGCCGAGCTCGCCGTGGCCCGCGGCGGGCTCGGCGGGCTCGCCCCCGCCCGCCGCGGGCCCTGGCGCGTCGGCGCGGGCCTCGCCGAGCTCGCCGTAGCCCGCGGCGGGCTCCCCGGGCTCGCCCCCGCCCGCCGCGGGCCCTGGCGCGTCGGCGCGGGCCTCGCCGAGCTCGCCGTGGCCCGCAGCGGGCTTTGTGGGCTCGTCCCTGCCCGCCGCGGGCCCTGGCACGTCGGCGCGGGCCTCGCCGAGCTCGCCGTGGCCCGCGGTGGGCTCGGCGGGCTCGCTACCGCCCGCCTCGATCCCTGGCGCGTCGGCGCGGGCCTCGCCGAGCTCGCCGTGGCCCGCGGCGGGCTCTCCGGGCTCGCCCCCGCCCGCCACGAGCCCTGGCGCGTCGGCGCGGGCCTCGCCGAGCTCGCCGTGGCCCGCGGCGGGCTCGGCGGGCTCGCCCCCGCCCGCCGCGGGCCCTGGCGCGTCGGCGCGAGCCTCGCCGAGCTCGCCGTGGCCCGCGGCGGGCTCGGCGGGCTCGCCCCCGCCCGCCCCGGGCCCTGGCGCGTCGGCGCGGGCCTCGCCGAGCTCGCCGTGGCCCGCAGCGGGCTCCCCGGGCTCGCCCCCGCCCGCCTCGATCCCTGGCGCGTCGGCGCGGGCCTCCCCGAGCTCGCCGTGGCCCGCGGCGGGCTCGTCGGGCTCGCCCCTGCCCGCCGCGGGCCCTGGCGCGTCGGCGCGGGCCTCCCCGAGCTCGCCGTGGCCCGCGGTGGGCTCGGCGGGCTCGCTACCGCCCGCCTCGATCCCTGGCGCGTCGGCGCGGGCCTCGCCGAGCTCGCCGTGGCCCGCAGCGGGCTTTGTGGGCTCGCCCCCGCCCGCCACGAGCCCTGGCGCGTCGGCGCGGGCCTCGCCGAGCTCGCCGTGGCCCGCGGCGGGCTCGGCGGGCTCGCCCCCGCCCGCCCCGGGCCCTGGCGCGTCGGTGCGAGCCTCGCCGAGCTCGCCGTGGCCCGCGGCGGGCTCGGCGGGCTCGCCCCCGCCCGCCCCGGGCCCTGGCGCGTCGGCGCGGGCCTCGCCGAGCTCGCCGTGGCCCGCGGCGGGCTCGGCGGGCTCGCCCCCGCCCGCCTCGATCCCTGGCGCGTCGGCGCGGGCCTCGCCGAGCTCGCCGTGGCCCGCGGCGGGCTTTGTGGGCTCGCCCCCTCGTCCGCCACGAGCCCTGGCGCGTCGGCGCGGGCCTCCCCGAGCTCGCCGTGGCCCGCGGTGGGCTCGGCGGGCTCGCCCCCGCCCGCCGCGGGCCCTGGCGCGTCGGCGCGGGCCTCGCCGAGCTCGTCGTGGCCCGCGGCCGGCTCGGCGGGCTCGCCCCCGCCCGCCGCGGGCCCTGGCGCGTCGGCGCGGGCCTCCCCGAGCTCGCCGTGGCCCGTGGCGGGCTCGCCGCGCTCGCCCCCGCCCGCCACGAGCCCTGGCGCGTTGGCGCGGGCCTCCCCGAGCTCGCCGTGGCCCGCAGCGGGCTCGGCGGGCTCGCCCCCGCCCGCCGCGGGCCCTGGCGCGTCGGCGCGGGCCTCGCCGAGCTCGCCGTGGCCCGCGGCGGGCTCGGCGGGCTAGCCCCCGCCCGCCCCGGGCCCTGACGCGTCGGCGCGGGCCTCGCCGAGCTCGCCGTGGCCCGCGGCGGGCTCCCCGGGCTCGCCCCCGCCCGCCGCGGGCCCTGGCGCGTCGGCGCGGGCCTCCCCGAGCTCGCCGTGGCCCGCGGCGGGCTTTGCGGGCTCGCCCCCGCCCGCCTCGAGCCCTGGCGCGTCGGCGCGGGCCTCGCCGAGCTCGCCGTGGCCCGCAGCGGGCTCGGCGGGCTCGCCCCCGCCCGCCCCGGGCCCTGGCGCGTCGGCGCGGGCCTCGCCGAGCTCGCCGTGGCCCGCGGCGGGCTCGGCGGGCTAGCCCCCGCCCGCCGCGGGCCCTGGCGCGTCGGCGCGGGCCTCGCCGAGCTCGCCGTGGCCCGCGGCGGGCTCCCCGGGCTCGCCCCCGCCCGCCGCGGGCCCTGGCGCGTCGGCGCGGGCCTCGCCGAGCTCGCCGTGGCCCGCGGCGGGCTCGGCGGGCTCGCCCCCGCCCGCCGCGGGCCCTGGCGCGTCGGCGCGGGCCTCGCCGAGCTCGCCGTGGCCCGCGGCGGGCTCCCCGGGCTCGCCCCCGCCCGCCCCGGGCCCTGGCGCGTCGGCGCGGGCCTCGCCGAGCTCGCCGTGGCCCGCGGCGGGCTCGGCGGGCTCGCCCCCGCCCGCCCCGGGCCCTGGCGCGTCGGCGCGGGCCTCGCCGAGCTCGCCGTGGCCCGCGGCGGGCTTTGCGGGCTCGCCCCCGCCCGCCACGAGCCCTGGCGCGTCGGCGCGAGCCTCGCCGAGCTCGCCGTGGCCCGCGGCGGGCTCGGCGGGCTCGCCCCCGCCCGCCCCGGCCCTGGCGCGTCGGCGCGGGCCTCGCCGAGCTCGCCGTGGCCCGCGACGGGCTCGGCGGGCTCGCCCCCGCCCGCCCCGGGCCCTGGCGCGTCGGCGCGGGCCTCCCCGAGCTCGCCGTGGCCCGCGGCGGGCTCGGCGGGCTCGCCCCCGCCCGCCGCGGGCCCTGGCGCGTCGGCGCGGGCCTCGCCGAGCTCGCCGTGGCCCGCGGCGGGCTCGGCGGGCTCGCACCCGCCCGCCCCGGGCCCTGGCGCGTCGGCGCGGGCCTCCCCGAGCTCGCCGTGGCCCGCGGCGGGCTCGGCGGGCTCGCCCCCGCCCGCCGCGGGCCCTGGCGCGTCGGCGCGGGCCTCGCCGAGCTCGCCGTGGCCCGCGGCGGGCTCGGCGGGCTCGCCCCCGCCCGCCGCGGGCCCTGGCGCGTCGGCGCGGGCCTCGCCGAGCTCGCCGTGGCCCGCGGCGGGCTCGGCGGGCTCGCCCCCGCCCGCCGCGGGCCCTGGCGCGTCGGCGCGGGCCTCGCCGAGCTCGCCGTGGCCCGCGGCGGGCTCGGCGGGCTTGCCCCCGCCCGCCGCGGGCCCTGGCGCGTCGGCGCGGGCCTCGCCGAGCTCGCCGTGGCCCGCGGCGGGCTCGGCGGGCTCGCCCCCGCCCGCCGCGGGCCCTGGCGCGTCGGCGCGGGCCTCGCCGAGCTCGCCGTGGCCCGCGGCGGGCTCGGCGGGCTCGCCCCCGCCCGCCGCGGGCCCTGGCGCGTCGGCGCGGGCCTCGCCGAGCTCGCCGTGGCCCGCGGTGGGCTCGGCGGGCTCGCCCCCGCCCGCCCCGAGCCCTGGTGCCTCGGCGCGGGCCTCCCCGAGCTCGCCGTGGCCCGCGGTGGGCTCGGCGGGCTCGTCCCCGCCCGCCACGAGCCCTGGCACGTCGGCGCGGGCCTCACCGAGCTCGCCGTGGCCCGCAGCGGGCTTTGCGGGCTCGTCCCCGCCCGCCACGAGCCCTGGCGCGTCGGCGCGGGCCTCGCCGAGCTCGCCGTGGCCCGCAGAGGGCTTTGCGGGCTCGCCCCCGCCCGCCTCGAGCCCTGGTGCGTCGGCGCGGGCCTCCCCGAGCTCGCCGTGGCCCGCGGCGGGCTCGGCGGGCTCGCCCCCGCCCGCCGCGGGCCCTGGCGCGTCGGCGCGGGCCTCGCCGAGCTCGCCGTGGCCCGCGGCGGGCTCGGCGGGCTCGCCCCCGCCCGCCGCGGGCCCTGGCGCGTCGGCGCGGGCCTCGCCGAGCTCGCCGTGGCCCGCGGCGGGCTCGGCGGGCTCGCCCCCGCCCGCCGCGGGCCCTGGCGCGTCGGCGCGGGCCTCGCCGAGCTCGCCGTGGCCCGCGGCGGGCTCGGCGGGCTCGCCCCCGCCCGCCGCGGGCCCTGGCGCGTCGGCGCGGGCCTCGCCGAGCTCGCCGTGGCCCGCGGCGGGCTCGGCGGGCTTGCCCCCGCCCGCCGCGGGCCCTGGCGCGTCGGCGCGGGCCTCGCCGAGCTCGCCGTGGCCCGCGGCAGGCTCGGCGGGCTCGCCCCCGCCCGCCGCGGGCCCTGGCGCGTCGGCGCGGGCCTCCCCGAGCTCGCCGTGGCCCGCGGAGGGCTCGGCGGGCTCGCCCCCGCCCACCGCGGGCCCTGGCGCGTCGGCGCGGGCCTCGCCGAGCTCGCCGTGGCCCGCGGTGGGCTCGGCGGGCTCGTCCCCGCCCGCCCTGAGCCCTGGTGCCTCGGCGCGGGCCTCCCCGAGCTCGCCGTGGCCCGCGGTGGGCTCGGCGGGCTCGTCCCCGCCCGCCACGAGCCCTGGCGCGTCGGCGCGGGCCTCGCCGAGCTCGCCGTGGCCCGCAGCGGGCTTTGCGGGCTCGCCCCCGCCCGCCACGAGCCCTGGCGCGTCGGCACGGGCCTCGCCGAGCTCGCCGTGGCCCGCGGCGGGCTTTGCGGGCTCGCCCCCGCCCGCCTCGAGCCCTGGCGCATCGGCGCGGGCCTCCCCGAGCTCGCCGTGGCCCGCGGCGGGCTCGGCGGGCTCGCCCCCGCCCGCCGCGGGCCCTGGCGCGTCGGCGCGGGCCTCGCCGAGCTCGCCGTGGCCCGCGCCGGGCTCGGCGGGCTCGCCCCCGCCCGCCGCGGGCCCTGGCGCGTCGGAGCGGGCCTCGCCGAGCTCGCCGTGGCCCGCGGCGGGCTAGGCGGGCTCGCCCCCGCCCGCCGCGGGCCCTGGCGCGTCGGAGCGGGCCTTGCCGAGCTCGCCGTGGCCCGCGGCGGGCTCGGCGGGCTCGCCCCCGCCCGCCCCGGGCCCTGGCGCGTCGGCGCGGGCCTCGCCGAGCTCGCCGTGGCCCGCGGCGGGCTCCCCGGGCTCGCCCCCGCCCGCCGCGGGCCCTGGCGCGTCGGCGCGGGCCTCGCCGAGCTCGCCGTGGCCCGCAGCGGGCTTTGTGGGCTCGTCCCCGCCCGCCGCGGGCCCTGGCACGTCGGCGCGGGCCTCGCCGAGCTCGCCGTGGCCCGCGGTGGGCTCGGCGGGCTCGCTACCGCCCGCCTCGATCCCTGGCGCGTCGGCGCGGGCCTCGCCGAGCTCGCCGTGGCCCGCAGCGGGCTTTGTGGGCTCGCCCCCGCCCGCCACGAGCCCTGGCGCGTCGGCGCGGGCCTCGCCGAGCTCGCCGTGGCCCGCGGCGGGCTCGGCGGGCTCGCCCCCGCCCGCCGCGGGCCCTGGCGCGTCGGCGCGAGCCTCGCCGAGCTCGCCGTGGCCCGCGGCGGGCTCGGCGGGCTCGCCCCCGCCCGCCCCGGGCCCTGGCGCGTCGGCGCGGGCCTCGCCGAGCTCGCCGTGGCCCGCGGCGGGCTCGGCGGGCTCGCCCCCGCCCGCCGCGGGCCCTGGCGCGTCGGTGCGGGCCTCGCCGAGCTCGCCGTGGCCCGCGGCGGGCTCCCCGGGCTCGCCCCCGCCCGCCCCGGGCCCTGGCGCGTCGGCGCGGGCCTCCCCGAGCTCGCCGTGGCCCGCGGCGGGCTCGGCGGGCTCGCCCCCGCCCGCCGCGGGCCCTGGCGCGTCGGCGCGGGCCTCCCCGAGCTTGCCGTGGCCCGCGGCGGGCTTTGCGGGCTCGCCCCCGCCCGCCTCGAGCCCTGGCGCGTCGGCGCGGGCCTCGCCGAGCTCGCCGTGGCCCGCAGCGGGCTCGGCGGGCTCGCCCCCGCCCGCCCCGGGCCCTGGCGCGTCGGCGCGGGCCTCGCCGAGCTCGCCGTGGCCCGCGGCGGGCTCGGCGGGCTAGCCCCCGCCCGCCCCGGGCCCTGGCGCGTCGGCGCGGGCCTCGCCGAGCTCGCCGTGGCCCGCGGCGGGCTCCCCGGGCTCGCCCCCGCCCGCCGCGGGCCCTGGCGCGTCGGCGCGGGCCTCGCCGAGCTCGCCGTGGCCCGCGGCGGGCTCGGCGGGCTCGCCCCCGCCCGCCGCGGGCCCTGGCGCGTCGGCGCGGGCCTCGCCGAGCTCGCCGTGGCCCGCGGTGGGCTCGGCGGGCTCGCCCCCGCCTGCCCCGGGCCATGGCGCGTCGGCGCGGGCCTCGCCGAGCTCGCCGTGGCCCGCGGCGGGCTCGGCGGGCTCGCCCCCGCCCGCCGCGGGCCCTGGCGCGTCGGCACGGGCCTCGCCGAGCTCGCCGTGGCCCGCGACGGGCTCGGCGGGCTCGCTACCGCCCGCCTCGAGCCCTGGCGCGTCGGCGCGGGCCTCGCCGAGCTCGCCGTGGCCCGCAGCGGGCTTTGTGGGCTCGCCCCCGCCCGTCACGAGCCCTGGCGCGTCGGCGCGGGCCTCGCCGAGCTCGCCGTGGCCCGCGGTGGGCTCGGCGGGCTCGCCCCCGCCCGCCCCGGGCCATGGCGCGTCGGCGCGAGCCTCGCCGAGCTCGCCGTGGCCCGCGGCGGGCTCGGCGGGCTCGCCCCCGCCCGCCGCGGGCCCTGGCGCGTCGGCGCGGGCCTCGCCGAGCTCTCCGAGGCCCGCGGCGGGCTCGGCGGGCTCGCCCCCGCCCGCCCCGGGCCCTGGCGCGTCGGCGCGGGCCTCCCCGAGCTCGCCGTGGCCCGCGGAGGGCTCGGCGGGCTCGCCCCCGCCCGCCCCGGGCCCTGGCGCATCGGTGCGAGCCTCGCCGAGCTCGCCGTGGCCCGCGGCGGGCTCGGCGGGCTCGCCCCCGCCCGCCGCGGGCCCTGGCGCGTCGGCGCGGGCCTCCCCGAGCTCGCCGTGGCCCGCGGCGGGCTCGGCGGGCTCGCCCCCGCCCGCCCCGGGCCCTGGCGCGTCGGCGCGGGCCTCGCCGAGCTCGCCGTGGCCCGCGGCGGGCTCGGCGGGCTCGCCCCCGCCCGCCCCGGGCCCTGGCGCGTCGGCGCGGGCCTCGCCGAGCTCGCCGTGGCCCGCAGAGGGCTTTGCGGGCTCGCCCCCGCCCGCCACGAGCCCTGGCGCGTCGGCGCGGGCCTCCCCGAGCTCGCCGTGGCCCGCGGCGGGCTCAGCGGGCTCGCCCCCGCCCGCCTCGAGCCCTGGCGCGTCGGCGCGGGCCTCCCCGAGCTCGCCGTGGCCCGCGGCGGGCTCGGCGGGCTCGCCCCCGCCCGCCACGAGCCCTGGCGCATCGGCGCGGGCCTCGCCGAGCTAGCCGTGGCCCGCGGCGGGCTCGGCGGGCTTGCCCCTGCCCGCCGCGGGCCCTGGCGCGTCGGCGCGGGCCTCGCCGAGCTCGCCGTGGCCCGCAGAGGGCTTTTCGGGCTCGCCCCCGCCCGCCACGAGTCCTGGCGCCTCGGCGCGGGCCTCGCCGAGCTCGCCGTGGCCCGCGGCGGGCTTTGCGGGCTCGCCCCCGCCCGCCTCGAGCCCTGGCGCGTCGGCGCGGGCCTCCCCGAGCTCGCCGTGGCCCGCGGCGGGCTCGGCGGGCTCGCCCCCGCCCGCCGCGGGCCCTGGCGCATCGGCGCGGGCCTCGCCGAGCTCGCCGTGGCCCGCGGCGGGCTCGGCGGGCTCGCCCCCGCCCGCCGCGGGCCCTGGCGCGTCGGCGCGGGCCTCGCCGAGCTCGCCGTGGCCCGCGGCGGGCTCGGCGGGCTCGCCCCCGCCCGCCCCGGGCCCTGGCGCGTCGGCGCGGGCCTCGCCGAGCTCGCCGTGGCCCGCGGCGGGCTCGGCGGGCTCGCCCCCGCCCGCCCCGGGCCCTGGCGCGTCGGCGCGGGCCTCGCCGAGCTCGCCGTGGCCCGCAGCGGGCTCGGCGGGCTCGCCCCCGCCCGCCGCGGGCCCTGGCGCGTCGGCGCGGGCCTCGCCGAGCTCGCCGTGGCCCGCGGTGGGCTCGGCGGGCTCGTCCCCGCCCGCCACGAGCCCTGGCGTGTCGGCGCGAGCCTCCCCGAACTCGACGTGGCCCGCAGCGGGCTTTGCGGGCTCGCCCCCGCCCGCCACGAGCCCTGGCGCGTCGGCGCGGGCCTCCCCGAGCTCGCCGTGGCCCGCGGCGGGCTCGGCGGGCTCGCCCCCGCCCGCCTCGAGCCCTGGCGCGTCGGCGCGGGCCTCGCCGAGCTCGCCGTGGCCCGCGGCGGGCTCGGCGGGCTCGCCCCCGCCCGCCACGAGCCCTGGCGCATCGGCGCGGGCCTCGCCGAGCTAGCCGTGGCCCGCGGCGGGCTCGGCGGGCTTGCCCCTGCCCGCCGCGGGCCCTGGCGCGTCGGCGCGGGCCTCGCCGAGCTCGCCGTGGCCCGCAGCGGGCTTTTCGGGCTCGCCCCCGCCCGCCGCGGGCCCTGGCGCGTCGGCGCGGGCCTCGCCGAGCTCGCCGTGGCCCGCGGCGGGCTCGGCGGGCTCGCCCCCGCCCGCCGCGGGCCCTGGCGCGTCGGCGCGGGCCTCCCCGAGCTCGCCGTGGCCCGCGGCGGGCTCGGCGGGCTCGCCCCCGCCCGCCGCGGGCCCTGGCGCGTCGGCGCGGGCCTCGCCGAGCTCGCCGTGGCCCGCGGCGGGCTCGGCGGGCTCGCCCCCGCCCGCCGCGGGCCCTGGCGCCTCGGCGCGGGCCTCGCCGAGCTCGCCGTGGCCCGCGGCGGGCTCGGCGGGCTCGCCCCCGCCCGCCACGGGCCCTGGCGCGTCGGCGCGGGCCTCGCCGAGCTCGCCGTGGCCCGCGGCGGGCTCGGCGGGCTCGCCCCCGCCCGCCGCGGGCCCTGGCGCGTCGGCGCGGGCCTCGCCGAGCTCGCCGTGGCCCGCAGCGGGCTCGGCGGGCTCGCCCCCGCCCGCCGCGGGCCCTGGCGCGTCGGCGCGGGCCTCGCCGAGCTCGCCGTGGCCCGCGGTGGGCTCGGCGGGCTCGTCCCCGCCCGCCACGAGCCCTGGCGCGTCGGCGCGAGCCTCCCCGAACTCGACGTGGCCCGCAGCGGGCTTTGCGGGCTCGCCCCCGCCCGCCACGAGCCCTGGCGCGTCGGCGCGGGCCTCGCCGAGCTCGCCGTGGCCCGCAGCGGGCTCGGCGGGCTCGCCCCCGCCCGCCACGGGCCCTGGCGCGTCGGCGCGGGCCTCCCCGAGCTCGCCGTGGCCCGCGGTGGGCTCGGCGGGCTCGCCCCCGCCCGCCGCGGGCCCTGGCGCGTCGGCGCGGGCCTCGCCGAGCTAGCCGTGGCTCGCGGCGGGCTCGGCGGGCTCGCCGTGGCCCGCCGCGGGCCCTGGCGCGTCGGCGCGGGCCTCGCCGAGCTCGCCGTGGCCCGCGGCGGGCTCGGCGGGCTCGCCCCCGCCCGCCCCGGGCCCTGGCGCGTCGGCGCGGGCCTCGCCGAGCTCGCCGTGGCCCGCGGCGGGCTAGGCGGGCTCGCCCCCGCCCGCCGTGGGCCCTGGCGCGTCGGCGCGGGCCTCGCCGAGCTCGCCGTGGCCCGCGGCGGGCTTTGTGGGCTCGCCCCCGCCCGCCACGAGCCCTGGCGCGTCGGCGCGGGCCTCCCCGAGCTCGCCGTGGCCCGCGGTGGGCTCGGCGGGCTCGCCCCCGCCCGCCGCGGGCCCTGGCGCGTCGGCGCGAGCCTCGCCGAGCTCGCCGTGGCCCGCGGCGGGCTCGGCGGGCTCGCCCCCGCCCGCCGCGGGCCCTGGCGCGTCGGCGCGGGCCTCGCCGAGCTCGCCGTGGCCCGCGGCGGGCTCGGCGGGCTCGCCCCCGCCCGCCCCGGGCCCTGGCGCGTCGGCGCGGGCCTCCCCGAGCTCGCCGTGGCCCGCGGCGGGCTCGGCGGGCTCGCCCCCGCCCGCCGCGGGCCCTGGCGCGTCGGCGCGGGCCTCGCCGAGCTCGCCGTGGCCCGCACTGGGCTCGGCGGGCTCGCCCCCGCCCGCCGCGGGCCCTGGCGCATCGGTGCGAGCCTCGCCGAGCTCGCCGTGGCCCGCGGCGGGCTCGGCGGGCTCGCCCCCGCCCGCCGCGGGCCCTGGCGCGTCGGCGCGGGCCTCCCCGAGCTCGCCGTGGCCCGCGGCCGGCTCGGCGGGCTCGCCCCCGCCCGCCGCGGGCCCTGGCGCGTCGGCGCGGGCCTCTCCGAGCTCGCCGTGGCCTGCGGCCGGCTCGGCGGGCTCGCCCCCGCCCGCCTCGAGCCCTGGCGCGTCGGCACGGGCCTCGCCGAGCTCGCCGTGGCCCGCGGCGGGCTCAGCGGGCTCGCCCCCGCCCGCCTCGAGCCCTGGCGCGTCGGCGCGGGCCTCGCCGAGCTCGCCGTGGCCCGCGGCGGGCTCGGCGGGCTCGCCCCCGCCCGCCACGAGCCCTGGCGCATCGGCGCGGGCCTCGCCGAGCTAGCCGTGGCCCGCGGCGGGCTCGGCGGGCTTGCCCCTGCCCGCCGCGGGCCCTGGCGCGTCGGCGCGGGCCTCGCCGAGCTCGCCGTGGCCCGCAGCGGGCTTTTCGGGCTCGCCCCCGCCCGCCACGAGTCCTGGCGCCTCGGCGCGGGCCTCGCCGAGCTCGCCGTGGCCCGCGGCGGGCTTTGCGGGCTCGCCCCCGCCCGCCTCGAGCCCTGGCGCGTCGGCGCGGGCCTCCCCGAGCTCGCCGTGGCCCGCGGCGGGCTCGGCGGGCTCGCCCCCGCCCGCCGCGGGCCCTGGCGCGTCGGCGCGGGCCTCGCCGAGCTCGCCGTGGCCCGCGGCGGGCTCGGCGGGCTCGCCCCCGCCCGCCGCGGGCCCTGGCGCGTCGGCGCGGGCCTCGCCGAGCTCGCCGTGGCCCGCGGCGGGCTCGGCGGGCTCGCCCCCGCCCGCCCCGGGCCCTGGCGCGTCGGCGCGGGCCTCGCCGAGCTCGCCGTGGCCCGCGGCGGGCTCGGCGGGCTCGCCCCCGCCCGCCCCGGGCCCTGGCGCGTCGGCGCGGGCCTCGCCGAGCTCGCCGTGGCCCGCGGTGGGCTCGGCGGGCTCGTCCCCGCCCGCCACGAGCCCTGGCGCGTCGGCGCGAGCCTCCCCGAACTCGACGTGGCCCGCAGCGGGCTTTGCGGGCTCGCCCCCGCCCGCCACGAGCCCTGGCGCGTCGGCGCGGGCCTCCCCGAGCTCGCCGTGGCCCGCGGCGGGCTTTGCGGGCTCGCCCCCGCCCGCCTCGAGCCCTGGCGCGTCGGCGCGGGCCTCGCCGAGCTCGCCGTGGCCCGCGGCGGGCTCGGCGGGCTCGCCCCCGCCCGCCACGAGCCCTGGCGCATCGGCGCGGGCCTCGCCGAGCTAGCCGTGGCCCGCGGCGGGCTCGGCGGGCTCGCCCCTGCCCGCCGCGGGCCCTGGCGCGTCGGCGCGGGCCTCGCCGAGCTCGCCGTGGCCCGCAGCGGGCTTTTCGGGCTCGCCCCCGCCCGCCCCGGGCCCTGGCGCGTCGGAGCGGGCCTCGCCGAGCTCGCCGAGGCCCGCGGCGGGCTCGGCGGGCTCGCCCCCGCCCGCCGCGGGCCCTGGCGCGTCGGCGCGGGCCTCGCCGAGCTCGCCGTGGCCCGCGGCGGGCTCGGCGGGCTCGCCCCCGCCCGCCCCGGGCCCTGGCGCGTCGGCGCGGGCCTCTCCGAGCTCGCCGTGGCCCGCGACGGGCTCGGCGGGCTCGCCCCCGCCCGCCGCGGGCCCTGGCGCGTCGGCGCGGGCCTCGCCGAGCTCGCCGTGGCCCGCGGCGGGCTCGGCGGGCTCGCCCCCGCCCGCCGCGGGCCCTGGCGCGTCGGCGCGGGCCTCGCCGAGCTCGACGTGGCCCGCGGCGGGCTCGGCGGGCTCGCCCCCGCCCGCCGCGGGCCCTGGCGCGTCGGCGCGGGCCTCCCCGAGCTCGCCGTGGCCCGCGGCGGGCTCGGCGGGCTCGCCCCCGCCCGCCGCGGGCCCTGGCGCGTCGGCGCGGGCCTCGCCGAGCTCGCCGTGGCCCGCGGCGGGCTCGGCGGGCTCGCCCCCGCCCGCCACGGGCCCTGGCGCGTCGGCGCGGGCCTCGCCGAGCTCGCCGTGGCCCGCAGAGGGCTTTGCGGGCTCGCCCCCGCCCGCCACGAGCCCTGGCGCGTCGGCGCGGGCCTCGCCGAGCTCGCCGTGGCCCGCGGCGGGCTCGGCGGGCTCGCCCCTGCCCGCCGCGGGCCCTGGCGCATCGGCGCGGGCCTCGCCGAGCTCGCCGTGGCCCGCGGCGGGCTTTGCGGGCTCGCCCCCGCCCGCCACGAGCCCTGGCGCCTCGGCGCGGGCCTCGCCGAGCTCGCCGTGGCCCGCAGCGGGCTTTGCGGGCTCGCCCCCGCCCGCCACGAGCCCTGGCGCCTCGGCGCGGGCCTCGCGGAGCTCGCCGTGGCCCGCGGCGGGCTTTGCGGGCTCGCCCCCGCCCGCCTCGAGCCCTGGCGCGTCGGCGCGGGCCTCGCCGAGCTCGCCGTGGCCCGCGGCGGGCTTTGCGGGCTCGCTCCTGCCCGCCGCGGGCCCTGGCGCGTCGGCGCGGGCCTCGCCGAGCTCGACGTGGCCCGCAGCGGGCTTTGCGGGCTCGCCCCCGCCCGCCACGAGCCCTGGCGCCTCTGCGCGGGCCTCGCCGAGCTCGCCGTGGCCCGCAGCGGGCTTTGCGGGCTCGCCCCCGCCCGCCACGAGCCCTGGCGCGTCGGCACGGGCCTCGCCGAGCTCGCCGTGGCCCGCGGCGGGCTTTGCGGGCTCGCCCCCGCCCGCCTCGAGCCCTGGCGCGTCGGCGCGGGCCTCCCCGAGCTCGCCGTGGCCCGCGGCGGGCTCGGCGGGCTCGCCCCCGCCCGCCGCGGGCCCTGGCGCGTCGGCGCGGGCCTCGCCGAGCTCGCCGTGGCCCGCGGCGGGCTCCCCGGGCTCGCCCCCGCCCGCCGCGGGCCCTGGCGCGTCGGCGCGGGCCTCGCCGAGCTCGCCGTGGCCCGCGGCGGGCTCGGCGGGCTCGCCCCCGCCCGCCGCGGGCCCTGGCGCGTCGGCGCGGGCCTCGCCGAGCTCGCCGTGGCCCGCGCCGGGCTCGGCGGGCTCGTCCCCGCCCGCCCCGGGCCCTGGCACGTCGGTGCGGGCCTCCCCGAGCTCGCCGTGGCCCGCAGCGGGCTTTGTGGGCTCGCCCCCGCCCGCCTCGAGCCCTGGCGCGTCGGCGCGGGCCTCCCCGAGCTCGCCGTGGCCCGCGGTGGGCTCGGTGGGCTCGCTACCGCCCGCCTCGATCCCTGGCGCGTCGGCGCGGGCCTCGCCGAGCTCGCCGTGGCCCGCGGCGGGCTCTCCGGGCTCGCCCCCGCCCGCCGCGGGCCCTGGCGCGTCGGCGCGGGCCTCGCCGAGCTCGCCGTGGCCCGCGGCGGGCTCGGCGGGCTCGCCCCCGCCCGCCACGGGCCCTGGCGCATCGGCGCGGGCCTCGCCGAGCTCGCCGTGGCCCGCGGCGGGCTCGGCGGGCTCGCCCCCGCCCGCCGCGGGCCCTGGCGCGTCGGCGCGGGCCTCACCGAGCTCGCCGTGGCCCGCGGCGGGCTCGGCGGGCTCGCCCCCGCCCGCCCCGGGCCCTGGCGCGTCGGCGCGGGCCTCGCCGAGCTCGCCGTGGCCCGCGGCGGGCTCGGCGGGCTCGCCCCCGCCCGCCCCGGGCCCTGGCGCGTCGGCGCGGGCCTCGCCGAGCTCGCCGTGGCCCGCGGCGGGCTCGGCGGGCTCGCCCCCGCCCGCCCCGGGCCCTGGCGCGTCGGCGCGGGCCTCGCCGAGCTCGCCGTGGCCCGCGGCGGGCTCGGCGGGCTCGCCCCCTCCCGCCGCGGGCCCTGGCGCGTCGGCGCGGGCCTCCCCGAGCTCGCCGTGGCTCGCGACGGGCTCGGCGGGCTCGCCCCTGCCCGCCGCGGGCCCTGGCGCGTCGGCGCGGGCCTCGCCGAGCTCGCCGTGGCCCGCGGCCGGCTCGGCGGGCTCGCCCCCGCCCGCCCCGGGCCCTGGCGCGTCGGCGCGGGCCTCGCCTAGCTCGCCGTGGCCCGCGGCGGGCTCGGCGGGCTCGCCCCCGCCCGCCGCGGGCCCTGGCGCGTCGGCGCGGGCCTCGCCGAGCTCGCCGTGGCCCGCGGCGGGCTCGGCGGGCTCGCCCCCGCCCGCCACGAGCCCTGGCGCATCGGCGCGGGCCTCCCCGAGCTCGCCGTGGCCCGCGGCGGGCTTTGCGGGCTCGCCCCCGCCCGCCGCGGGCCCTGGCGCGTCGGCGCGGGCCTCGCCGAGCTCGCCGTGGCCCGCGGCGGGCTCGGCGGGCTCGCCCCCGCCCGCCGCGGGCCCTGGCGCGTCGGCGCGGGCCTCGCCGAGCTAGCCGTGGCCCGCGGCGGGCTCGGCGGGCTCGCCCCTGCCCGCCGCGGGCCCTGGCGCGTCGGCGCGGGCCTCGCCGAGCTCGCCGTGGCCCGCGGCGGGCTCGGCGGGCTCGCCCCCGCCCGCCGCGGGCCCTGGGGCGTCGGCGCGGGCCTCGCCGAGCTCGCCGTGGCCCGCGGCGGGCTCCCCGGGCTCGCCCCCGCCCGCCGCGGGCCCTGGCGCGTCGGCGCGAGCCTCGCCGAGCTCGCCGTGGCCCGCGGCGGGCTCGGCGGGCTCGCCTCCGCCCGCCCCGGGCCCTGGCGCGTCGGCGCGGGCCTCGCCGAGCTAGCCGTGGCCCGCGGCGGGCTCGGCGGGCTCGCCCCCGCCCGCCACGAGCCCTGGCGCGTCGGCGCGGGCCTCCCCGAGCTCGCCGTGGCCCGCGGCGGGCTTTGCGGGCTCGCCCCCGCCCGCCGCGGGCCCTGGCGCGTCGGCGCGGGCCTCGCCGAGCTAGCCGTGGCCCGCGGCGGGCTCGGCGGGCTCGCCCCTGCCCGCCGCGGGCCCTGGCGCGTCGGCGCGGGCCTCGCCGAGCTCGCCGTGGCCCGCAGCGGGCTTTGCGGGCTCGCCCCCACCCGCCACGAGCCCTGGCGCGTCGGCGCGGGCCTCCCCGAGCTCGCCGTGGCCCGCGGCGGGCTTTGCGGGCTCGCCCCCGCCCGCCTCGAGCCCTGGCGCGTCGGCGCGGGCCTCGCCGAGCTCGCCGTGGCCCGCGGCGGGCTCGGCGGGCTCGCCCCCGCCCGCCGCGGGCCCTGGCGCGTCGGCGCGGGCCTCGCCGAGCTCGCCGTGGCCCGCGGCGGGCTCGGCGGGCTCGCCCCCGCCTGCCCCGGGCCCTGGCGCGTCGGCGCGGGCCTCGCCGAGCTCGCCGTGGCCCGCGGCGGGCTCGGCGGGCTCGCCCCCACCCGCCCCGGGCCCTGGCGCGTCGGCGCGGGCCTCGCCGAGCTCGCCGTGGCCCGCGGCGGGCTCGGCGGGCTCGCCCCTGCCCGCCGCGGGCCCTGGCGCGTCGGCGCGGGCCTCGCCGAGCTCGCCGTGGCCCGCGGCGGGCTCGGCGGGCTCGCCCCCGCCCGCCGCGGGCCCTGGCGCGTCGGCGCGGGCCTCCCCGAGCTCGCCGTGGCCCGCGGCGGGCTCGGCGGGCTCGCTACCGCCCGCCTCGATCCCTGGCGCGTCGGCGCGGGCCTCGCCGAGCTCGCCGTGGCCCGCAGCGGGCTTTGTGGGCTCACCCCCGCCCGCCACGAGCCCTGGCGCGTCGGCGCGGGCCTCCCCGAGCTCGCCGTGGCCCGCGGTGGGCTCGGCGGGCTCGCCCCCGCCCGCCGCGGGCCCTGGCGCGTCGGCGCGAGCCTCGCCGAGCTCGCCGTGGCCCGCGGTGGGCTCGGCGGGCTCGCCCCCGCCCGCCGCGGGCCCTGGCGCGTCGGCGCGGGCCTCGCCGAGCTCGCCGTGGCCCGCGGTGGGCTCGGCGGGCTCGCCCCCGCCCGCCCCGGGCCCTGGCGCGTCGGCGCGGGCCTCGCCGAGCTCGCCGTGGCCCGCGGCGGGCTCCCCGGGCTCGCCCCCGCCCGCCGCGGGCCCTGGCGCGTCGGCGCGGGCCTCGCCGAGCTAGCCGTGGCCCGCGGCGGGCTCGGCGGGCTCGCCCCCGCCCGCCGCGGGCCCTGGCGCGTCGGCGCGGGCCTCGCCGAGCTCGCCGTGGCCCGCGGCGGGCTCGGCGGGCTCGCCCCCGCCCGCCGCGGGCCCTGGCGCGTCGGCGCGGGCCTCGCCGAGCTCGCCGTGGCCCGCGGCGGGCTCGGCGGGCTCGCCCCCGCCCGCCCCGGGCCATGGCGCGTCGGTGCGGGCCTCCCCGAGCTCGCCGTGGCCCGCGGCGGGCTCGGCGGGCTCGCCCCCGCCCGCCCCGGGCCCTGGCGCGTGGGCGCGGTCCTCGTCGAGCTCGCCGTGGCCCGCGGCGGGCTCGGCGGGCTCGCCCCCGCCCGCCTCGAGCCCTGGCGCGTCGGCGCGGGCCTCCCCGAGCTCGCCGTGGCCCGCGGCGGGCTTTGTGGGCTCGCCCCCGCCCGCCTCGAGCCCTGGCGCCTCGGCGCGGGCCTCCCCGAGCTCGCCGTGGCCCGCGGTGGGCTCGGCGGGCTCGCCCCCGCCCGCCGCGGGCCCTGGCGCGTCGGCGCGAGCCTCGCCGAGCTCGCCGTGGCCCGCGGCGGGCTCGGCGGGCTCGCCCCCGCCCGCCGCGGGCCCTGGCGCGTCGGCGCGGGCCTCGCCGAGCTCGCCGTGGCCCGCGGCGGGCTCCCCGGGCTCGCCCCCGCCCGCCGCGGGCCCTGGGGCGTCGGCGCGGGCCTCGCCGAGCTCGCCGTGGCCCGCGGCGGGCTCGGCGGGCTCGTCCCCGCCCGCCGCGGGCCCTGGCGCGTCGGCGCGGGCCTCGCCGAGCTCGCCGTGGCCCGCAGCGGGCTTTGCGGGCTCGCCCCCGCCCGCCACGAGCCCTGGCGCGTCGGCGCGGGCCTCCCCGAGCTCGCCGTGGCCCGCAGCGGGCTCGGCGGGCTCGCCCCCGCCCGCCACGGGCCCTGGCGCGTCGGCGCGGGCCTCGCCGAGCTCGCCGTGGCCCGCGACGGGCTCGGCGGGCTCGCCCCCGCCCGCCGCGGGCCCTGGCGCGTCGGCGCGGGCCTCGCCGAGCTCGCCGTGGCCCGCGGCGGGCTCGGCGGGCTCGCCCCCGCCCGCCGCGGGCCCTGGCGCGTCGGCGCGGGCCTCCCCGAGCTCGCCGTGGCCCGCGGCGGGCTCGGCGGGCTCGCCCCCGCCCGCCCCGGGCCCTGGCGCGTCGGCGCGGGCCTCACCGAGCTCGCCGTGGCCCGCGGCGGGCTTTGCGGGCTCGCCCCCGCCCGCCGCGGGCCCTGGCGCGTCGGCGCGGGCCTCGCCGAGCTCGCCGTGGCCCGCGGCGGGCTCGGCGGGCTCGCCCCCGCCCGCCGCGGGCCCTGGCGCGTCGGCGCGGGCCTCGCCGAGCTAGCCGTGGCCCGCAGTGGGCTCGGCGGGCTCGTCCCCGCCCGCCACGAGCCCTGGCGCATCGGCGCGGGCCTCCCCGAGCTCGCCGTGGCCCGCGGCGGGCTTTGTGGGCTCGCCCCCGCCCGCCGCGGGCCCTGGCGCGTCGGCGCGGGCCTCGCCGAGCTCGCCGTGGCCCGCGGCGGGCTCGGCGGGCTCGCCCCCGCCCGCCGCGGGCCCTGGCGCGTCGGCGCGGGCCTCGCCGAGCTAGCCGTGGCCCGCGGTGGGCTCGGCGGGCTCGCCCCTGCCCGCCGCGGGCCCTGGCGCGTCGGCGCGGGCCTCGCCGAGCTCGCCGTGGCCCGCGGCGGGCTTTGCGGGCTCGCCCCCGCCCGCCGCGGGCCCTGGCGCGTCGGCGCGGGCCTCGCCGAGCTAGCCGTGGCCCGCGGCGGGCTCGGCGGGCTCGCCCCCGCCCGCCGCGGGCCCTGGCGCGTCGGCGCGGGCCTCGCCGAGCTCGCCGTGGCCCGCAGCGGGCTTTGCGGGCTCGCCCCCACCCGCCACGAGCCCTGGCGCGTCGGCGCGGGCCTCGCCGAGCTCGCCGTGGCCCGCGGCGGGCTCGGCGGGCTCGCCCCCGCCCGCCGCGGGCCCTGGCGCGTCGGCGCGGGCCTCGCCGAGCTCGCCGTGGCCCGCGGCGGGCTCGGCGGGCTCGCCCCCGCCCGCCCCGGGCCCTGGCGCGTCGGCGCGGGCCTCGCCGAGCTCGCCGTGGCCCGCGGCGGGCTCGGCGGGCTCGCCCCCGCCCGCCGCGGGCCCTGGCGCGTCGGCGCGGGCCTCGCCGAGCTCGCCGTGGCCCGCGGCGGGCTCGGCGGGCTCGCCCCCGCCCGCCGCGGGCCCTGGCGCGTCGGCGCGGGCCTCGCCGAGCTCGCCGTGGCCCGCGGCGGGCTCGGCGGGCTCGCCCCCGCCCGCCGCGGGCCCTGGCGCGTCGGCGCGGGCCTCGCCGAGCTCGCCGTGGCCCGCGGCGGGCTTTGCGGGCTCGCCCCTGCCCGCCGCGGGCCCTGGCGCGTCGGCGCGGGCCTCGCCGAGCTAGCCGTGGCCCGCGGCGGGCTCGGCGGGCTCGCCCCCGCCCGCCACGAGCCCTGGCGCATCGGCGCGGGCCTCCCCGAGCTCGCCGTGGCCCGCGGCGGGCTTTGCGGGCTCGCCCCCGCCCGCCGCGGGCCCTGGCGCGTCGGCGCGGGCCTCGCCGAGCTCGCCGTGGCCCGCGGCGGGCTCGGCGGGCTCGCCCCCGCCCGCCGCGGGCCCTGGCGCGTCGGCGCGGGCCTCGCCGAGCTCGCCGTGGCCCGCAGCGGGCTTTGCGGGCTCGCCCCCACCCGCCACGAGCCCTGGCGCGTCGGCGCGGGCCTCGCCGAGCTCGCCGTGGCCCGCGGCGGGCTTTGCGGGCTCGCCCCCGCCCGCCACGAGCCCTGGCGCGTCGGCGCGGGCCTCGCCGAGCTCGCCGTGGCCCGCGGCGGGCTTTGTGGGCTCACCCCCACCCGCCACGAGCCCTGGCGCGTCGGCGCGGGCCTCCCCGAGCTCGCCGTGGCCCGCGACGGGCTCGGCGGGCTCGCCCCCGCCCGCCGCGGGCCCTGGCGCGTCGGCGCGAGCCTCGCCGAGCTCGCCGTGGCCCGCGGTGGGCTCGGCGGGCTCGCCCCCGCCCGCCGCGGGCCCTGGCGCGTCGGCGCGGGCCTCGCCGAGCTCGCCGTGGCCCGCGGTGGGCTCGGCGGGCTCGCCCCCGCCCGCCCCGGGCCCTGGCGCGTCGGCGCGGGCCTCGCCGAGCTCGCCGTGGCCCGCGGCGGGCTCCCCGGGCTCGCCCCCGCCCGCCGCGGGCCCTGGCGCGTCGGCGCGGGCCTCGCCGAGCTCGCCGTGGCCCGCAGCGGGCTTTGTGGGCTCGCCCCCGCCCGCCACGAGCCCTGGCGCGTCGGCGCGGGCCTCTCCGAGCTCGCCGTGGCCCGCGGTGGGCTCGGCGGGCTCGCCCCCGCCCGCCGCGGGCCCTGGCGCGTCGACGCGAGCCTCGCCGAGCTCGCCGTGGCCCGCGGTGGGCTCGGCGGGCTCGCCCCCGCCCGCCGCGGGCCCTGGCGCGTCGGCGCGGGCCTCGCCGAGCTCGCCGTGGCCCCCGGCGGGCTCGGCGGGCTCGCCCCCGCCCGCCGCGGGCCCTGGCGCGTCGGCGCGGGCCTCGCCGAGCTCGCCGTGGCCCGCGGTGGGCTCGGCGGGCTCGCCCCCGCCCGCCGCGGGCCCTGGCGCGTCGGCGCGGGCCTCGCCGAGCTCGCCGTGGCCCGCGGCGGGCTCCCCGGGCTCGCCCCCGCCCGCCGCGGGCCCTGGCGCGTCGGCGCGGGCCTCGCCGAGCTCGCCGTGGCCCGCGGCGGGCTCGGCGGGCTCGCCCCCGCCCGCCGCGGGCCCTGGCGCGTCGGCGCGGGCCTCGCCGAGCTCGCCGTGGCCCGCAGCGGGCTTTGCGGGCTCGCCCCCACCCGCCACGAGCCCTGGCGCGTCGGCGCGGGCCTCGCCGAGCTCGCCGTGGCCCGCGGCGGGCTTTGCGGGCTCGCCCCCGCCCGCCTCGAGCCCTGGCGCGTCGGCGCGGGCCTCCCCGAGCTCGCCGTGGCCCGCGGCGGGCTCGGCGGGCTCGCCCCCGCCCGCCCCGGGCCCTGGCGCGTCGGCGCGGGCCTCGCCGAGCTCGCCGTGGCCCGCGGCGGGCTCGGCGGGCTCGCCCCCGCCCGCCGCGGGCCCTGGCGCGTCGGCGCGGGCCTCGCCGAGCTCGCCGTGGCCCGCGGCGGGCTCGGCGGGCTCGCCCCCGCCCGCCGCGGGCCCTGGCGCGTCGGCGCGGGCCTCGCCGAGCTCGCCGTGGCCCGCGGCGGGCTCGGCGGGCTCGCCCCCGCCCGCCGCGGGCCCTGGCGCGTCGGCGCGGGCCTCGCCGAGCTCGCCGTGGCCCGCGGCGGGCTTTGCG
This sequence comes from Struthio camelus, assembly GCF_040807025.1. Lineage (NCBI taxonomy): Eukaryota > Metazoa > Chordata > Aves > Struthioniformes > Struthionidae > Struthio > Struthio camelus. Next base: position 38,078 of record NW_027182647.1, read on the forward strand.
GGCTCGCCCCTGCCCGCCGCGGGCCCTGGCGCGTCGGCGCGGGCCTCGCCGAGCTAGCCGTGGCCCGCAGTGGGCTTGGCGGGCTCGCCCCCGCCCGCCACGAGCCCTGGCGCATCGGCGCGGGCCTCCCCGAGCTCGCCGTGGCCCGCGGCGGGCTTTGCGGGCTCGCCCCCGCCCGCCGCGGGCCCTGGCGCGTCGGCGCGGGCCTCCCCGAGCTCGCCGTGGCCCGCGGCGGGCTCGGCGGGCTCGCTACCGCTCGCCTCGATCCCTGGCGCGTCGGCGCGGGCCTCGCCGAGCTCGCCGTGGCCCGCAGCGGGCTTTGTGGGCTCACCCCCGCCCGCCACGAGCCCTGGCGCGTCGGCGCGGGCCTCCCCGAGCTCGCCGTGGCCCGCGACGGGCTCGGCGGGCTCGCCCCCGCCCGCCGCGGGCCCTGGCGCGTCGGCGCGAGCCTCGCCGAGCTAGCCGTGGCCCGCGGTGGGCTCGGCGGGCTCGCCCCCGCCCGCCGCGGGCCCTGGCGCGTCGGCGCGTGCCTCCCCGAGCTCGCCGTGGCCCGCGGCGGGCTCCCCGGGCTCGCCCCCGCCCGCCGCGGGCCCTGGCGCGTCGGCGCGGGCCTCGCCGAGCTCGCCGTGGCCCGCGGCGGGCTCGGCGGGCTCGCCCCCGCCCGCCCCGGGCCCTGGCGCGTCGGCGCGGGCCTCCCCGAGCTCGCCGTGGCCCGCGGCGGGCTCCCCGGGCTCGCCCCCGCCCGCCCCGGGCCCTGGCGCGTCGGCGCGGGCCTCCCCGAGCTCGCCGTGGCCCGCAGCGGGCTTTGCGGGCTCGCCCCCGCCCGCCCCGGGCCCTGGCGCGTCGGCGCGGGCCTCCCCGAGCTCGCCGTGGCCCGCAGCGGGCTTTGCGGGCTCGCCCCCGCCCGCCACGAGCCCTGGCGCGTCGGCGCGGGCCTCGCCGAGCTAGCCGTGGCCCGCGGCGGGCTCGGCGGGCTCGCCCCCGCCCGCCCCGGGCCCTGGCGCGTCGGCGCGGGCCTCGCCGAGCTCGCCGTGGCCCGCGGCGGGCTCGGCGGGCTCGCCCCCGCCCGCCGCGGGCCCTGGCGCGTCGGCGCGGGCCTCGCCGAGCTCGCCGTGGCCCGCGGCGGGCTCGGCGGGCTCGCCCCCGCCCGCCCCGGGCCCTGGCGCGTCGGCGCGGGCCTCGCCGAGCTAGCCGTGGCCCGCGGCGGGCTCGGCGGGCTCGCCCCCGCCCGCCTCGAGCCCTGGCGCGTCGTCGCGGGCCTCCCCGAGCTCGCCGTGGCCCGCAGTGGGCTCGGCGGGCTCGCTACCGCCCGCCTCGATCCCTGGCGCGTCGGCGCGGGCCTCCCCGAGCTCGCCGTGGCCCGCAGCGGGCTTTGTGGGCTCGCCCCCGCCCGCCACGAGCCCTGGCGCGTCGGCGCGGGCCTCTCCGAGCTCGCCGTGGCCCGCGGTGGGCTCGGCGGGCTCGCCCCCGCCCGCCGCGGGCCCTGGCGCGTCGACGCGAGCCTCGCCGAGCTCGCCGTGGCCCGCGGTGGGCTCGGCGGGCTCGCCCCCGCCCGCCGCGGGCCCTGGCGCGTCGGCGCGGGCCTCGCCGAGCTCGCCGTGGCCCGCGGTGGGCTCGGCGGGCTCGCCCCCGCCCGCCCCGGGCCCTGGCGCGTCGGCGCGGGCCTCGCCGAGCTCGCCGTGGCCCGCGGCGGGCTCCCCGGGCTCGCCCCCGCCCGCCGCGGGCCCTGGCGCCTCGGCGTGGGCCTCGCCGAGCTCGCCGTGGCCCGCGGCGGGCTCGGCGGGCTCGCCCCCGCCCGCCCCGGGCCATGGCGCGTCGGCGCGGGCCTCCCCGAGCTCGCCGTGGCCCGCGGCGGGCTTTGCGGGCTCGCCCCCGCCCGCCGCGGGCCCTGGCGCGTCGGCGCGGGCCTCGCCGAGCTCGCCGTGGCCCGCGGCGGGCTCGGCGGGCTCGCCCCCGCCCGCCGCGGGCCCTGGCGCGTCGGCGCGGGCCTCGCCGAGCTCGCCGTGGCCCGCGGCGGGCTCGGCGGGCTCGCCCCCGCCCGCCCCGGGCCATGGCGCGTCGGTGCGGGCCTCCCCGAGCTCGCCGTGGCCCGCGGCGATCTCGGCGGGCTCGCCCCCGCCCGCCCCGGGCCCTGGCGCGTCGGCGCGGTCCTCGTCGAGCTCGCCGTGGCCCGCGGCGGGCTCGGCGGGCTCGCCCCCGCCCGCCTCGAGCCCTGGCGCGTCGGCGCGGGCCTCGCCGAGCTCGCCGTGGCCCGCGGCGGGCTTTGTGGGCTCGCCCCCGCCCGCCTCGAGCCCTGGCGCGTCGTCGCGGGCCTCCCCGAGCTCGCCGTGGCCCGCAGTGGGCTCGGCGGGCTCGCTACCGCCCGCCTCGATCCCTGGCGCGTCGGCGCGGGCCTCGCCGAGCTCGCCGTGGCCCGCAGCGGGCTTTGTGGGCTCGCCCCCGCCCGCCACGAGCCCTGGCGCGTCGGCGCGGGCCTCTCCGAGCTCGCCGTGGCCCGCGGTGGGCTCGGCGGGCTCGCCCCCGCCCGCCGCGGCCCTGGCGCGTCGACGCGAGCCTCGCCGAGCTCGCCGTGGCCCGCGGTGGGCTCGGCGGGCTCGCCCCCGCCCGCCGCGGGCCCTTGGGCGCGTCGGCGCGGGCCTCGCCGAGCTCGCCGTGGCCCCCGGCGGGCTCGGCGGGCTCGCCCCCGCCCGCCGCGGGCCCTGGCGCGTCGGCGCGGGCCTCGCCGAGCTCGCCGTGGCCCGCGGTGGGCTCGGCGGGCTCGCCCCCGCCCGCCCCGGGCCCTGGCGCGTCGGCGCGGGCCTCGCCGAGCTCGCCGTGGCCCGCGGCGGGCTCCCCGGGCTCGCCCCCGCCCGCCGCGGGCCCTGGCGCGTCGGCGCGGGCCTCGCCGAGCTCGCCGTGGCCCGCGGCGGGCTCGGCGGGCTCGCCCCCGCCCGCCCCGGGCCCTGGCGCGTCGGCGCGGGCCTCCCTGAGCTCGCCGTGGCCCGCGGCGGGCTTTGCGGGCTCGCCCCCGCCCGCCACGAGCCCTGGCGCGTCGGCGCGGGCCTCGCCGAGCTCGCCGTGGCCCGCGGCGGGCTCCCCGGGCTCGCCCCCGCCCGCCCCGGGCCCTGGCGCGTCGGCGCGGGCCTCGCCGAGCTCGCCGTGGCCCGCGGCGGGCTCGGCGGGCTCGCCCCCGCCCGCCGCGGGCCCTGGCGCGTCGGCGCGGGCCTCGCCGAGCTCGCCGTGGCCCGCGGCGGGCTCGGCGGGCTCGCCCCCGCCCGCCGCGGGCCCTGGCGCGTCGGCGCGGGCCTCGCCGAGCTCGCCGTGGCCCGCGGCGGGCTCGGCGGGCTCGCCCCCGCCCGCCGCCGGCCCTGGCGCGTCGGCGCGGGCCTCGCCGAGCTCGCCGTGGCCCGCGGCGGGCTCGGCGGGCTCGCCCCCGCCCGCCCCGGGCCCTGGCGCGTCGGCGCGGGCCTCGCCGAGCTCGCCGTGGCCCGCAGCGGGCTTTGCGGGCTCGCCCCCGCCCGCCGCGGGCCCTGGCGCGTCGGCGCGGGCCTCGCCGAGCTCGCCGTGGCCCGCGGCGGGCTCGGCGGGCTCGCCCCCGCCCGCCGCGGGCCCTGGCGCGTCGGCGCGGGCCTCGCCGAGCTCGCCGTGGCCCGCGGCGGGCTCGGCGGGCTCGCCCCCGCCCGCCACGAGCCCTGGCGCATCGGCGCGGCCTCCCCGAGCTCGCCGTGGCCCGCGGCGGGCTTTTGCGGGATCGCCCCCGCCCGCCACGGGCCCTGGCGCGTCGGCGCGGGCCTCGCCGAGCTCGCCGTGGCCCGCGGCGGGCTCGGCGGGCTCGCCCCCGCCCACCGCGGGCCCTGGCGCGTCGGCGGCGGGCCTCGCCGAGCTAGCCGTGGCCCGCGGCGGGCTCGGCGGGCTCGCCCCTGCCCGCCCCGGGCCCTGGCGCGTCGGCGCGGGCCTCGCCGAGCTCGCCGTGGCCCGCAGCGGGCTTTGCGGGCTCGCCCCCACCCGCCACGAGCCCTGGCGCCTCGGCGCGGGCCTCGCCGAGCTCGCCGTGGCCCGCGGCGGGCTTTGCGGGCTCGCCCCCGCCCGCCGCGGGCCCTGGCGCGTCGGCGCGGGCCTCGCCGAGCTCGCCGTGGCCCGCGGTGGGCTCGGCGGGCTCGCCCCCGCCCGCCGCGGGCCCTGGCGCGTCGGCGCGGGCCTCGCCGAGCTCGCCGTGGCCCGCGGCGGCTCCCGGGCTCGCCCCCGCCCGCCGCGGGCCGTGGCGTGTCGACGCGGGCCTCGCCGAGCTCGCCGTGGCCCGCGGCGGGCTCGGCGGGCTCGCCCCCGCCCGCCCCGGCCCTGGCGCGTCGGCGCGGGCCTCCCCGAGCTAGCCGTGGCCCGCGGCGGGCTCGGCGGGCTCGCCCCCGCCCGCCGCGGGCCCTGGCGCGTCGGCGCGGGCCTCCCCGAGCTCGCCGTGGCCCGCGGCGGGCTCGGCGGGCTCGCCCCCGCCCGCCGCGGGCCCTGGCGCGTCGGCGCGGGCCTCGCCGAGCTCGCCGTGGCCCGCGGCGGGCTCGGCGGGCTCGCCCCCGCCCGCCGCGGGCCCTGGCGCGTCGGCGCGGGCCTCGCCGAGCTCGCCGTGGCCCGCGGCGGGCTCGGCGGGCTCGCCCCCGCCCGCCGCGGGCCCTGGCGCGTCGGCGCGGGCCTCGCCGAGCTCGCCGTGGCCCGCGGCGGGCTCGGCGGGCTCGCCCCCGCCCGCCGCGGGCCCTGGAGCGTCGGCGCGGGCCTCGCCGAGCTGGCCGTGGCCCGCGGCGGGCTCGGCGGGCTCGCCCCCGCCCGCCGCGGGCCCTGGCGCGTCGGCGCGGGCCTCCCCGAGCTCGCCGTGGCCCGCGGCGGGCTCGGCGGGCTCGCCCCCGCCCGCCGCGGGCCCTGGCGCGTCGGCGCGGGCCTCGCCGAGCTCGCCGTGGCCCGCGGCGGGCTCGGCGGGCTCGCCCCCGCCCGCCGCGGGCCCTGGCGCGTCGGCGCGGGCCTCCCCGAGCTCGCCGTGGCCCGCGACGGGCTCGGCGGGCTCGCCCCCGCCTGCCGCCGGCCCTGGCGCGTCGGTGCGGGCCTCGCCGAGCTCGCCGTGGCCCGCGCCGGGCTCGGCGGGCTCGCCCCCGCCCGCCGCGGGCCCTGGCGCGTCGGCGCGGGCCTCGCCGAGCTCGCCGAGGCCCGCGGCGGGCTCCCCGGGCTCGCCCCCGCCCGCCGCGGGCCCTGGCGCGTCGGCGCGGGCCTCGCCGAGCTCGCCGTGGCCCGCAGCGGGCTTTGCGGGCTCGCCCCCGCCCGCCACGAGCCCTGGCGCCTCGGCGCGGGCCTCCCCGAGATCGCCGTGGCCCGCGGCGGGCTCGGCGGCTCGCCCCCGCCCGCCGCGGGCCCTGGCGCGTCGGCGCGGGCCTCACCGAGCTCGCCGAGGCCCGCGGCGGGCTCCCCCGGGCTCGCCCCCGCCCGCCAGCGGGCCCTGGCGCGTCGGCGCGGGCCTCGCCGAGCTCGCCGTGGCCCGCGGCGGGCTCGGCGGGCTCGCCCCCGCCCGCCCCGGGCCATGGCGCGTCGGCGCGAGCCTCGCCGAGCTCGCCGTGGCCCGCGGCGGGCTCGGCGGGCTCGCCCCCGCCCGCCGCGGGCCCTGGCGCGTCGGCGCGGGCCTCGCCGAGCTCGCCGTGGCCCGCGGCGGGCTCGGCGGGCTCGCCCCCGCCCGCCCCGGGCCCTGGCGCGTCGGCGCGGGCCTCGCCGAGCTCGCCGTGGCCCGCGGCGGGCTCGGCGGGCTCGCCCCCGCCCGCCGCGGGCCCTGGCGCGTCGGCGCAGGCCTCGCCGAGCTCGCCGTGGCCCGCGGCGGGCTCGGTGGGCTCGCCCCCGCCCGCCGCGGGCCCTGGCGCGTCGGCGCGGGCCTCGCCGAGCTCGCCGTGGCCCGCGGAGGGCTCGGCGGGCTCGCCCCCGCCCGCCCCGGGCCCTGGCGCGTCGGCGCGGGCCTCGCCGAGCTCGCCGTGGCCCGCGCGGGCTCGGCGGCTCGCCCCCCCCGCCGCGGGCCCTGGCGCGTCGGCGCGGGCCTCCCCGAGCTCGCCGTGGCCCGCGGCGGGCTCCCCGGGCTCGCCCCCGCCCGCCGCGGGCCCTGGCGCGTCGGCGCGGCCTCGCCGAGCTCGCCGTGGCCCGCGGCGGGCTCGGCGGGCTCGCCCCCGCCCGCCCCGGGCCCTGGCGCGTCGGCGCGGGCCTCCCCGAGCTAGCCGTGGCCCGCGGCGGGCTCGGCGGGCTCGCCCCCGCCCGCCGCGGGCCCTGGCGCGTCGGCGCGGGCCTCGCCGAGCTCGCCGTGGCCCGCGGCGGGCTCGGCGGGCTCGCCCCTGCCCGCCGTGGGCCCTGGCGCGTCAGCGCGGGCCTCGCCGAGCTCGCCGTGGCCCGCAGCGGGCTTTGCAGGCTCGCCCCCGCCCGCCCCGGGCCCTGGCGCGTCGGCGCGGGCCTCGCCGAGCTCGCCGTGGCCCGCGGCGGGCTCGGCGGGCTCGCCCCCGCCCGCCCCGGGCCCTGGCGCGTCGGCGCGGGCCTCGCCGAGCTCGCCGTGGCCCGCGGCGGGCTCGGCGGGCTGGCCCCCGCCCGCCCCGGGCCCTGGCGCGTCGGCGCGGGCCTCGCCGAGCTCGCTGTGGCCCGCGCCGGGCTCGGCGGGCTCGCCCCCGCCCGCCGCGGGCCCTGGCGCGTCGGCGCGGGCCTCGCCGAGCTCGCCGTGGCCCGCGGCGGGCTCGGCGGGCTCGCCCCCGCCCGCCGCGGGCCCTGGCGCGTCGGCGCGGGCCTCGCCGAGCTCGCCGTGGCCCGCGGCGGGCTCGGCGGGCTCGCCCCCGCCCGCCCCGGGCCCTGGCGCGTCGGCGCGGGTCTCCCCGAGCTCGCCGTGGCCCGCGGCGGGCCTCGGCGGGCTCGCCCCCGCCCGCCCGCGGGCCCTGGCGCGTCGGCGCGGGCCTCGCCGAGCTCGCCGTGGCCCGCGGCGGGCTCGGCGGGCTCGCCCCCGCCCCGCCCCGGGCCCTGGCGCGTCGGCGCGGGCCTCGCCGAGCTGGCCGTGGCCCGCGGCGGGCTCGGCGGGCTCGCCCCCGCCCGCCGCGGGCCCTGGCGCGTCGGCGCGGGCCTCCCCGAGCTCGCCGTGGCCGCGGCGGGCTCGGCGGGCTCGCCCCCGCCCGCCGCGGGCCCTGGCGCGTCGGCGCGGGCCTCGCCTAGCTCGCCG
>NW_027182648.1:0-16742 GCF_040807025.1 Struthio camelus
AAAGCGTGGAGACAAAAATGGAGTGGGGTGGCCAAGGGCATGCCAAAGCACATGCGGGGCTACAGCAAGCTTGCTCCCACGCCAACTTCTCCTTCCAGCTCTGTGAAGCCCTCCGTCGGTTCCGCTTCCGGCCCCACCTCCGATTGCCATTAGCGTTAGGGTTAGGGTTAGGGTTAGGGTTAGGAGAAGGACAAAGCGTGGAGACAAAAATGGAGTGGGGTGGCCAAGGGCATGCCAAAGCACATGCGGGGCTACAGCAAGCTTGCTCCCACGCCAACTTCTCCTTCCAGCTCTGTGAAGCCCTCCGTCGGTTCCGCTTCCGGCCCCACCTCCGATTGCCATTAGCGTTAGGGTTGGGTTAGGGTTAGGGTTAGAAGGACAAAGCGTGGAGACAAAAATGGAGTGGGGTGGCCAAGGGCATGCCAAAGCACATGCGGGGCTACAGCAAGCTTGCTCCCACGCCAACTTCTCCTTCCAGCTCTGTGAAGCCCTCCGTCGGTTCCGCTTCCGGCCCCACCTCCGATTGCCATTAGCGTTAGGGTTAGGGTTAGGGTTAGGGTTAGGAGAAGGACAAAGCGTGGAGACAAAAATGGAGTGGGGTGGCCAAGGGCATGCCAAAGCACATGCGGGGCTACAGCAAGCTTGCTCCCACGCCAACTTCTCCTTCCAGCTCTGTGAAGCCCTCCGTCGGTTCCGCTTCCGGCCCCACCTCCGATTGCCATTAGCGTTAGGGTTAGGGTTAGGGTTAGGGTTAGGAGAAGGACAAAGCGTGGAGACAAAAATGGAGTGGGGTGGCCAAGGGCATGCCAAAGCACATGCGGGGCTACAGCAAGCTTGCTCCCACGCCAACTTCTCCTTCCAGCTCTGTGAAGCCCTCCGTCGGTTCCGCTTCCGGCCCCACCTCCGATTGCCATTAGCGTTAGGGTTAGGGTTAGGGTTAGGGTTAGGAGAAGGACAAAGCGTGGAGACAAAAATGGAGTGGGGTGGCCAAGGGCATGCCAAAGCACATGCGGGGCTACAGCAAGCTTGCTCCCACGCCAACTTCTCCTTCCAGCTCTGTGAAGCCCTCCGTCGGTTCCGCTTCCGGCCCCACCTCCGATTGCCATTAGCGTTAGGGTTAGGGTTAGGGTTAGGGTTAGGAGAAGGACAAAGCGTGGAGACAAAAATGGAGTGGGGTGGCCAAGGGCATGCCAAAGCACATGCGGGGCTACAGCAAGCTTGCTCCCACGCCAACTTCTCCTTCCAGCTCTGTGAAGCCCTCCGTCGGTTCCGCTTCCGGCCCCACCTCCGATTGCCATTAGCGTTAGGGTTAGGGTTAGGGTTAGGGTTAGGAGAAGGACAAAGCGTGGAGACAAAAATGGAGTGGGGTGGCCAAGGGCATGCCAAAGCACATGCGGGGCTACAGCAAGCTTGCTCCCACGCCAACTTCTCCTTCCAGCTCTGTGAAGCCCTCCGTCGGTTCCGCTTCCGGCCCCACCTCCGATTGCCATTAGCGTTAGGGTTAGGGTTAGGGTTAGGGTTAGGAGAAGGACAAAGCGTGGAGACAAAAATGGAGTGGGGTGGCCAAGGGCATGCCAAAGCACATGCGGGGCTACAGCAAGCTTGCTCCCACGCCAACTTCTCCTTCCAGCTCTGTGAAGCCCTCCGTCGGTTCCGCTTCCGGCCCCACCTCCGATTGCCATTAGCGTTAGGGTTAGGGTTAGGGTTAGGGTTAGGAGAAGGACAAAGCGTGGAGACAAAAATGGAGTGGGGTGGCCAAGGGCATGCCAAAGCACATGCGGGGCTACAGCAAGCTTGCTCCCACGCCAACTTCTCCTTCCAGCTCTGTGAAGCCCTCCGGTCGGTTCCGCTTCCGGCCCCACCTCCGATTGCCATTAGCGTTAGGGTTAGGGTTAGGGTTAGGGTTAGGAGAAGGACAAAGCGTGGAGACAAAAATGGAGTGGGGTGGCCAAGGGCATGCCAAAGCACATGCGGGGCTACAGCAAGCTTGCTCCCACGCCAACTTCTCCTTCCAGCTCTGTGAAGCCCTCCGTCGGTTCCGCTTCCGGCCCCACCTCCGATTGCCATTAGCGTTAGGGTTAGGGTTAGGGTTAGGGTTAGGAGAAGGACAAAGCGTGGAGACAAAAATGGAGTGGGGTGGCCAAGGGCATGCCAAAGCACATGCGGGGCTACAGCAAGCTTGCTCCCACGCCAACTTCTCCTTCCAGCTCTGTGAAGCCCTCCGTCGGTTCCGCTTCCGGCCCCACCTCCGATTGCCATTAGCGTTAGGGTTAGGGTTAGGGTTAGGGTTAGGAGAAGGACAAAGCGTGGAGACAAAAATGGAGTGGGGTGGCCAAGGGCATGCCAAAGCACATGCGGGGCTACAGCAAGCTTGCTCCCACGCCAACTTCTCCTTCCAGCTCTGTGAAGCCCTCCGTCGGTTCCGCTTCCGGCCCCACCTCCGATTGCCATTAGCGTTAGGGTTAGGGTTAGGGTTAGGGTTAGGAGAAGGACAAAGCGTGGAGACAAAAATGGAGTGGGGTGGCCAAGGGCATGCCAAAGCACATGCGGGGCTACAGCAAGCTTGCTCCCACGCCAACTTCTCCTTCCAGCTCTGTGAAGCCCTCCGTCGGTTCCGCTTCCGGCCCCACCTCCGATTGCCATTAGCGTTAGGGTTAGGGTTAGGGTTAGGGTTAGGAGAAGGAGAGGCGTGGAGACAAAAATGGAGTGGGGTGGCCAAGGGCATGCCAAAGCACATGCGGGGCTACAGCAAGCTTGCTCCCACGCCAACTTCTCCTTCCAGCTCTGTGAAGCCCTCCGTCGGTTTCGCTTCCGGCCCCACCTCCGATTGCCATTAGCGTTAGGGTTAGGGTTAGGAGAAGGACAAAGCGTGGAGACAAAAATGGAGTGGGGTGGCCAAGGGCATGCCAAAGCACATGCGGGGCTACAGCAAGCTTGCTCCCACGCCAACTTCTCCTTCCAGCTCTGTGAAGCCCTCCGTCGGTTCCGCTTCCGGCCCCACCTCCGATTGCCATTAGCGTTAGGGTTAGGGTTAGGGTTAGGGTTAGGAGAAGGACAAAGCGTGGAGACAAAAATGGAGTGGGGTGGCCAAGGGCATGCCAAAGCACATGCGGGGCTACAGCAAGCTTGCTCCCACGCCAACTTCTCCTTCCAGCTCTGTGAAGCCCTCCGTCGGTTCCGCTTCCGGCCCCACCTCCGATTGCCATTAGCGTTAGGGTTAGGGTTAGGGTTAGGGTTAGGGTTAGGAGAAGGACAAAGCGTGGAGACAAAAATGGAGTGGGGTGGCCAAGGGCATGCCAAAGCACATGCGGGGCTACAGCAAGCTTGCTCCCACGCCAACTTCTCCTTCCAGCTCTGTGAAGCCCTCCGTCAGTTCCGCTTCCGGCCCCACCTCCGATTGCCATTAGGGTTAGGGTTAGGGTTAGGGTTAGGAGAAGGACAAAGCGTGGAGACAAAAATGGAGTGGGGTGGCCAAGGGCATGCCAAAGCACATGCGGGGCTACAGCAAGCTTGCTCCCACGCCAACTTCTCCTTCCAGCTCTGTGAAGCCCTCCGTCGGTTCCGCTTCCGGCCCCACCTCCGATTGCCATTAGCGTTAGGGTTAGGGTTAGGGTTAGGGTTAGGAGAAGGACAAAGCGTGGAGACAAAAATGGAGTGGGGTGGCCAAGGGCATGCCAAAGCACATGCGGGGCTACAGCAAGCTTGCTCCCACGCCAACTTCTCCTTCCAGCTCTGTGAAGCCCTCCGTCGGTTCCGCTTCCGGCCCCACCTCCGATTGCCATTAGCGTTAGGGTTAGGGTTAGGGTTAGGGTTAGGATTAGGGTTAGGAGAAGGACAAAGCGTGGAGACAAAAATGGAGTGGGGTGGCCAAGGGCATGCCAAAGCACATGCGGGGCTACAGCAAGCTTGCTCCCACGCCAACTTCTCCTTCCAGCTCTGTGAAGCCCTCGGTCGGTTCCGCTTCCGGCCCCACCTCCGATTGCCATTAGCGTTAGGGTTAGGGTTAGGGTTAGGAGAAGGACAAAGCGTGGAGACAAAAATGGAGTGGGGTGGCCAAGGGCATGCCAAAGCACATGCGGGGCTACAGCAAGCTTGCTCCCACGCCAACTTCTCCTTCCAGCTCTGTGAAGCCCTCGGTCGGTTCCGCTTCCGGCCCCACCTCCGATTGCCATTAGCGTTAGGGTTAGGGTTAGGGTTAGGGTTAGGAGAAGGACAAAGCGTGGAGACAAAAATGGAGTGGGGTGGCCAAGGGCATGCCAAAGCACATGCGGGGCTACAGCAAGCTTGCTCCCACGCCAACTTCTCCTTCCAGCTCTGTGAAGCCCTCCGTCGGTTCCGCTTCCGGCCCCACCTCCGATTGCCATTAGCGTTAGGGTTAGGGTTAGGGTTAGGGTTAGGAGAAGGACAAAGCGTGGAGACAAAAATGGAGTGGGGTGGCCAAGGGCATGCCAAAGCACATGCGGGGCTACAGCAAGCTTGCTCCCACGCCAACTTCTCCTTCCAGCTCTGTGAAGCCCTCCGTCGGTTCCGCTTCCGGCCCCACCTCCGATTGCCATTAGCGTTAGGGTTAGGGTTAGGGTTAGGGTTAGGAGAAGGACAAAGCGTGGAGACAAAAATGGAGTGGGGTGGCCAAGGGCATGCCAAAGCACATGCGGGGCTACAGCAAGCTTGCTCCCACGCCAACTTCTCCTTCCAGCTCTGTGAAGCCCTCGGTCGGTTCCGCTTCCGGCCCCACCTCCGATTGCCATTAGCGTTAGGGTTAGGGTTAGGGTTAGGGTTAGGAGAAGGACAAAGCGTGGAGACAAAAATGGAGTGGGGTGGCCAAGGGCATGCCAAAGCACATGCGGGGCTACAGCAAGCTTGCTCCCACGCCAACTTCTCCTTCCAGCTCTGTGAAGCCCTCGGTCGGTTCCGCTTCCGGCCCCACCTCCGATTGCCATTAGCGTTAGGGTTAGGGTTAGGGTTAGGGTTAGGAGAAGGACAAAGCGTGGAGACAAAAATGGAGTGGGGTGGCCAAGGGCATGCCAAAGCACATGCGGGGCTACAGCAAGCTTGCTCTCACGCCAACTTCTCCTTCCAGCTCTGTGAAGCCCTCCGTCGGTTCCGCTTCCGGCCCCACCTCCGATTGCCATTAGCGTTAGGGTTAGGGTTAGGGTTAGGGTTAGGGTTAGGAGAAGGACAAAGCGTGGAGACAAAAATGGAGTGGGGTGGCCAAGGGCATGCCAAAGCACATGCGGGGCTACAGCAAGCTTGCTCCCACGCCAACTTCTCCTTCCAGCTCTGTGAAGCCCTCCGTCGGTTCCGCTTCCGGCCCCACCTCCGATTGCCATTAGCGTTAGGGTTAGGGTTAGGGTTAGGGTTAGGAGAAGGACAAAGCGTGGAGACAAAAATGGAGTGGGGTGGCCAAGGGCATGCCAAAGCACATGCGGGGCTACAGCAAGCTTGCTCCCACGCCAACTTCTCCTTCCAGCTCTGTGAAGCCCTCCGTCGGTTCCGCTTCCGGCCCCACCTCCGATTGCCATTAGCGTTAGGGTTAGGGTTAGGGTTAGGGTTAGGAGAAGGACAAAGCGTGGAGACAAAAATGGAGTGGGGTGGCCAAGGGCATGCCAAAGCACATGCGGGGCTACAGCAAGCTTGCTCCCACGCCAACTTCTCCTTCCAGCTCTGTGAAGCCCTCCGTCGGTTTCGCTTCCGGCCCCACGTCCGATTGCCATTAGGGTTAGGGTTAGGGTTAGGGTTAGGAGAAGGACAAAGCGTGGAGACAAAAATGGAGTGGGGTGGCCAAGGGCATGCCAAAGCACATGCGGGGCTACAGCAAGCTTGCTCCCACGCCAACTTCTCCTTCCAGCTCTGTGAAGCCCTCCGTCGGTTCCGCTTCCGGCCCCACCTCCGATTGCCATTAGGGTTAGGGTTAGGGTTAGGGTTAGGGTTAGGAGAAGGACAAAGCGTGGAGACAAAAATGGAGTGGGGTGGCCAAGGGCATGCCAAAGCACATGCGGGGCTACAGCAAGCTTGCTCCCACGCCAACTTCTCCTTCCAGCTCTGTGAAGCCCTCGGTCGGTTCCGCTTCCGGCCCCACCTCCGATTGCCATTAGCGTTAGGGTTAGGGTTAGGGTTAGGAGAAGGACAAAGCGTGGAGACAAAAATGGAGTGGGGTGGCCAAGGGCATGCCAAAGCACATGCGGGGCTACAGCAAGCTTGCTCCCACGCCAACTTCTCCTTCCAGCTCTGTGAAGCCCTCGGTCGGTTCCGCTTCCGGCCCCACCTCCGATTGCCATTAGCGTTAGGGTTAGGGTTAGGGTTAGGGTTAGGAGAAGGACAAAGCGTGGAGACAAAAATGGAGTGGGGTGGCCAAGGGCATGCCAAAGCACATGCGGGGCTACAGCAAGCTTGCTCCCACGCCAACTTCTCCTTCCAGCTCTGTGAAGCCCTCCGTCGGTTCCGCTTCCGGCCCCACCTCCAATTGCCATTAGCGTTAGGGTTAGGGTTAGGGTTAGGGTTAGGAGAAGGACAAAGCGTGGAGACAAAAATGGAGTGGGGTGGCCAAGGGCATGCCAAAGCACATGCGGGGCTACAGCAAGCTTGCTCCCACGCCAACTTCTCCTTCCAGCTCTGTGAAGCCCTCGGTCGGTTCCGCTTCCGGCCCCACCTCCGATTGCCATTAGCGTTAGGGTTAGGGTTAGGGTTAGGGTTAGGAGAAGGACAAAGCGTGGAGACAAAAATGGAGTGGGGTGGCCAAGGGCATGCCAAAGCACATGCGGGGCTACAGCAAGCTTGCTCCCACGCCAACTTCTCCTTCCAGCTCTGTGAAGCCCTCCATCGGTTCCGCTTGCGGCCCCACCTCCGATTGCCATTAGCGTTAGGGTTAGGGTTAGGGTTAGGGTTAGGAGAAGGACAAAGCGTGGAGACAAAAATGGAGTGGGGTGGCCAAGGGCATGCCAAAGCACATGCGGGGCTACAGCAAGCTTGCTCTCACGCCAACTTCTCCTTCCAGCTCTGTGAAGCCCTCCGTCAGTTCCGCTTCCGGCCCCACCTCCGATTGCCATTAGCGTTAGGGTTAGGGTTAGGGTTAGGGTTAGGGTTAGGAGAAGGACAAAGCGTGGAGACAAAAATGGAGTGGGGTGGCCAAGGGCATGCCAAAGCACATGCGGGGCTACAGCAAGCTTGCTCCCACGCCAACTTCTCCTTCCAGCTCTGTGAAGCCCTCCGTCGGTTCCGCTTCCGGCCCCACCTCCGATTGCCATTAGCGTTAGGGTTAGGGTTAGGGTTAGGGTTAGGAGAAGGACAAAGCGTGGAGACAAAAATGGAGTGGGGTGGCCAAGGGCATGCCAAAGCACATGCGGGGCTACAGCAAGCTTGCTCCCACGCCAACTTCTCCTTCCAGCTCTGTGAAGCCCTCCGTCGGTTCCGCTTCCGGCCTCACCTCCGATTGCCATTAGCGTTAGGGTTAGGGTTAGGGTTAGGGTTAGGAGAAGGACAAAGCGTGGAGACAAAAATGGAGTGGGGTGGCCAAGGGCATGCCAAAGCACATGCGGGGCTACAGCAAGCTTGCTCCCACGCCAACTTCTCCTTCCAGCTCTGTGAAGCCCTCCGTCGGTTCCGCTTCCGGCCCCACCTCCGATTGCCATTAGCGTTAGGGTTAGGGTTAGGGTTAGGGTTAGGGTTAGGAGAAGGACAAAGCGTGGAGACAAAAATGGAGTGGGGTGGCCAAGGGCATGCCAAAGCACATGCGGGGCTACAGCAAGCTTGCTCCCACGCCAACTTCTCCTTCCAGCTCTGTGAAGCCCTCCGTCGGTTCCGCTTCCGGCCCCACCTCCGATTGCCATTAGGGTTAGGGTTAGGGTTAGGGTTAGGGTTAGGAGAAGGACAAAGCGTGGAGACAAAAATGGAGTGGGGTGGCCAAGGGCATGCCAAAGCACATGCGGGGCTACAGCAAGCTTGCTCCCACGCCAACTTCTCCTTCCAGCTCTGTGAAGCCCTCCGTCGGTTCTGCTTCCGGCCCCACCTCCGATTGCCATTAGCGTTAGGGTTAGGGTTAGGGTTAGGGTTAGGAGAAGGACAAAGCGTGGAGACAAAAATGGAGTGGGGTGGCCAAGGGCATGCCAAAGCACATGCGGGGCTACAGCAAGCTTGCTCCCACGCCAACTTCTCCTTCCAGCTCTGTGAAGCCCTCGGTCGGTTCCGCTTCCGGCCCCACCTCCGATTGCCATTAGCGTTAGGGTTAGGGTTAGGGTTAGGAGAAGGACAAAGCGTGGAGACAAAAATGGAGTGGGGTGGCCAAGGGCATGCCAAAGCACATGCGGGGCTACAGCAAGCTTGCTCCCACGCCAACTTCTCCTTCCAGCTCTGTGAAGCCCTCCGTCGGTTCCGCTTCCGGCCCCACCTCCGATTGCCATTAGGGTTAGGGTTAGGGTTAGGGTTAGGGTTAGGAGAAGGACAAAGCGTGGAGACAAAAATGGAGTGGGGTGGCCAAGGGCATGCCAAAGCACATGCGGGGCTACAGCAAGCTTGCTCCCACGCCAACTTCTCCTTCCAGCTCTGTGAAGCCCTCCGTCGGTTCCGCTTCCGGCCCCACCTCCGATTGCCATTAGCGTTAGGGTTAGGGTTAGGGTTAGGGTTAGGAGAAGGAGAGGGCGTGGAGACAAAAATGGAGTGGGGTGGCCAAGGGCATGCCAAAGCACATGCGGGGCTACAGCAAGCTTGCTCCCACGCCAACTTCTCCTTCCAGCTCTGTGAAGCCCTCCGTCGGTTCCGCTTCCGGCCCCACCTCCGATTGCCATTAGCGTTAGGGTTAGGGTTAGGGTTAGGGTTAGGAGAAGGACAAAGCGTGGAGACAAAAATGGAGTGGGGTGGCCAAGGGCATGCCAAAGCACATGCGGGGCTACAGCAAGCTTGCTCCCACGCCAACTTCTCCTTCCAGCTCTGTGAAGCCCTCCGTCGGTTCCGCTTCCGGCCCCACCTCCGATTGCCATTAGCGTTAGGGTTAGGGTTAGGGTTAGGGTTAGGGTTAGGAGAAGGACAAAGCGTGGAGACAAAAATGGAGTGGGGTGGCCAAGGGCATGCCAAAGCACATGCGGGGCTACAGCAAGCTTGCTCCCACGCCAACTTCTCCTTCCACCTCTGTGAAGCCCTCCGTCGGTTCCGCTTCCGGCCCCACCTCCGATTGCCATTAGCGTTAGGGTTAGGGTTAGGGTTAGGGTTAGGAGAAGGACAAAGCGTGGAGACAAAAATGGAGTGGGGTGGCCAAGGGCATGCCAAAGCACATGCGGGGCTACAGCAAGCTTGCTCCCACGCCAACTTCTCCTTCCAGCTCTGTGAAGCCCTCGGTCGGTTCCGCTTCCGGCCCCACCTCCGATTGCCATTAGCGTTAGGGTTAGGGTTAGGGTTAGGGTTAGGGTTAGGAGAAGGACAAAGCGTGGAGACAAAAATGGAGTGGGGTGGCCAAGGGCATGCCAAAGCACATGCGGGGCTACAGCAAGCTTGCTCCCACGCCAACTTCTCCTTCCAGCTCTGTGAAGCCCTCGGTCGGTTCCGCTTCCGGCCCCACCTCCGATTGCCATTAGCGTTAGGGTTAGGGTTAGGGTTAGGGTTAGGAGAAGGACAAAGCGTGGAGACAAAAATGGAGTGGGGTGGCCAAGGGCATGCCAAAGCACATGCGGGGCTACAGCAAGCTTGCTCCCACGCCAACTTCTCCTTCCAGCTCTGTGAAGCCCTCCGTCGGTTTCGCTTCCGGCCCCACGTCCGATTGCCATTAGGGTTAGGGTTAGGGTTAGGAGAAGGACAAAGCGTGGAGACAAAAATGGAGTGGGGTGGCCAAGGGCATGCCAAAGCACATGCGGGGCTACAGCAAGCTTGCTCCCACGCCAACTTCTCTTTCCAGCTCTGTGAAGCCCTCCGTCGGTTCCGCTTCCGGCCCCACCTCCGATTGCCATTAGCGTTAGGGTTAGGGTTAGGGTTAGGGTTAGGAGAAGGACAAAGCGTGGAGACAAAAATGGAGTGGGGTGGCCAAGGGCATGCCAAAGCACATGCGGGGCTACAGCAAGCTTGCTCCCACGCCAACTTCTCCTTCCAGCTCTGTGAAGCCCTCCGTCGGTTCCGCTTCCGGCCCCACCTCCGATTGCCATTAGGGTTAGGGTTAGGGTTAGGGTTAGGGTTAGGAGAAGGACAAAGCGTGGAGACAAAAATGGAGTGGGGTGCCCAAGGGCATGCCAAAGCACATGCGGGGCTACAGCAAGCTTGCTCCCACGCCAACTTCTCCTTCCAGCTCTGTGAAGCCCTCGGTCGGTTCCGCTTCCGGCCCCACCTCCGATTGCCATTAGCGTTAGGGTTAGGGTTAGGGTTAGGGTTAGGAGAAGGACAAAGCGTGGAGACAAAAATGGAGTGGGGTGGCCAAGGGCATGCCAAAGCACATGCGGGGCTACAGCAAGCTTGCTCCCACGCCAACTTCTCCTTCCAGCTCTGTGAAGCCCTCCGTCGGTTCCGCTTCCGGCCCCACCTCCGATTGCCATTAGCGTTAGGGTTAGGGTTAGGGTTAGGGTTAGGGTTAGGAGAAGGACAAAGCGTGGAGACAAAAATGGAGTGGGGTGGCCAAGGGCATGCCAAAGCACATGCGGGGCTACAGCAAGCTTGCTCTCACGCCAACTTCTCCTTCCAGCTCTGTGAAGCCCTCCGTCGGTTCCGCTTCCGGCCCCACCTCCGATTGCCATTAGCGTTAGGGTTAGGGTTAGGGTTAGGGTTAGGAGAAGGACAAAGCGTGGAGACAAAAATGGAGTGGGGTGGCCAAGGGCATGCCAAAGCACATGCGGGGCTACAGCAAGCTTGCTCCCACGCCAACTTCTCCTTCCAGCTCTGTGAAGCCCTCCGTCGGTTTCGCTTCCGGCCCCACGTCCGATTGCCATTAGGGTTAGGGTTAGGGTTAGGAGAAGGACAAAGCGTGGAGACAAAAATGGAGTGGGGTGGCCAAGGGCATGCCAAAGCACATGCGGGGCTACAGCAAGCTTGCTCCCACGCCAACTTCTCTTTCCAGCTCTGTGAAGCCCTCCGTCGGTTCCGCTTCCGGCCCCACCTCCGATTGCCATTAGCGTTAGGGTTAGGGTTAGGGTTAGGGTTAGGAGAAGGACAAAGCGTGGAGACAAAAATGGAGTGGGGTGGCCAAGGGCATGCCAAAGCACATGCGGGGCTACAGCAAGCTTGCTCCCACGCCAACTTCTCCTTCCAGCTCTGTGAAGCCCTCCGTCGGTTCCGCTTCCGGCCCCACCTCCGATTGCCATTAGGGTTAGGGTTAGGGTTAGGGTTAGGGTTAGGAGAAGGACAAAGCGTGGAGACAAAAATGGAGTGGGGTGCCCAAGGGCATGCCAAAGCACATGCGGGGCTACAGCAAGCTTGCTCCCACGCCAACTTCTCCTTCCAGCTCTGTGAAGCCCTCGGTCGGTTCCGCTTCCGGCCCCACCTCCGATTGCCATTAGCGTTAGGGTTAGGGTTAGGGTTAGGGTTAGGAGAAGGACAAAGCGTGGAGACAAAAATGGAGTGGGGTGGCCAAGGGCATGCCAAAGCACATGCGGGGCTACAGCAAGCTTGCTCCCACGCCAACTTCTCCTTCCAGCTCTGTGAAGCCCTCCGTCGGTTCCGCTTCCGGCCCCACCTCCGATTGCCATTAGCGTTAGGGTTAGGGTTAGGGTTAGGGTTAGGGTTAGGAGAAGGACAAAGCGTGGAGACAAAAATGGAGTGGGGTGGCCAAGGGCATGCCAAAGCACATGCGGGGCTACAGCAAGCTTGCTCTCACGCCAACTTCTCCTTCCAGCTCTGTGAAGCCCTCCGTCGGTTCCGCTTCCGGCCCCACCTCCGATTGCCATTAGCGTTAGGGTTAGGGTTAGGGTTAGGGTTAGGGTTAGGAGAAGGAGAGGGCGTGGAGACAAAAATGGAGTGGGGTGGCCAAGGGCATGCCAAAGCACATGCGGGGCTACAGCAAGCTTGCTCCCACGCCAACTTCTCCTTCCAGCTCTGTGAAGCCCTCCGTCGGTTCCGCTTCCGGCCCCACCTCCGATTGCCATTAGGGTTAGGGTTAGGGTTAGGGTTAGGAGAAGGACAAAGCGTGGAGACAAAAATGGAGTGGGGTGGCCAAGGGCATGCCAAAGCACATGCGGGGCTACAGCAAGCTTGCTCCCACGCCAACTTCTCCTTCCAGCTCTGTGAAGCCCTCCGTCGGTTCCGCTTCCGGCCCCACCTCCGATTGCCATTAGGGTTAGGGTTAGGGTTAGGGTTAGGGTTAGGAGAAGGACAAAGCGTGGAGACAAAAATGGAGTGGGGTGGCCAAGGGCATGCCAAAGCACATGCGGGGCTACAGCAAGCTTGCTCCCACGCCAACTTCTCCTTCCAGCTCTGTGAAGCCCTCCGTCGGTTCCGCTTCCGGCCCCACCTCCGATTGCCATTAGCGTTAGGGTTAGGGTTAGGGTTAGGGTTAGGGTTAGGAGAAGGACAAAGCGTGGAGACAAAAATGGAGTGGGGTGGCCAAGGGCATGCTAAAGCACATGCGGGGCTACAGCAAGCTTGCTCCCACGCCAACTTCTCCTTCCAGCTCTGTGAAGCCCTCCGTCGGTTCCGCTTCCGGCCCCACCTCCGATTGCCATTAGCGTTAGGGTTAGGGTTAGGG
The DNA here is from genome assembly GCF_040807025.1 of Struthio camelus. Lineage (NCBI taxonomy): Eukaryota > Metazoa > Chordata > Aves > Struthioniformes > Struthionidae > Struthio > Struthio camelus. The sequence continues at coordinate 12,650 of NW_027182648.1, forward strand.
TTAGGGTTAGGAGAAGGACAAAGCGTGGAGACAAAAATGGAGTGGGGTGGCCAAGGGCATGCCAAAGCACATGCGGGGCTACAGCAAGCTTGCTCCCACGCCAACTTCTCCTTCCAGCTCTGTGAAGCCCTCCGTCGGTTCTGCTTCCGGCCCCACGTCCGATTGCCATTAGCGTTAGGGTTAGGGTTAGGGTTAGGGTTAGGAGAAGGACAAAGCGTGGAGACAAAAATGGAGTGGGGTGGCCAAGGGCATGCCAAAGCACATGCGGGGCTACAGCAAGCTTGCTCCCACGCCAACTTCTCCTTCCAGCTCTGTGAAGCCCTCCGTCGGTTCCGCTTCCGGCCCCACGTCCGATTGCCATTAGCGTTAGGGTTAGGGTTAGTAGGTTAGGAGAAGGACAAAGCGTGGAGACAAAAATGGAGTGGGGTGGCCAAGGGCATGCCAAAGCACATGCGGGGCTACAGCAAGCTTGCTCCCACGCCAACTTCTCCTTCCAGCTCTGTGAAGCCCTCCGTCGGTTCCGCTTCCGGCCCCACCTCCGATTGCCATTAGCGTTAGGGTTAGGGTTAGGGTTAGGGTTAGGAGAAGGACAAAGCGTGGAGACAAAAATGGAGTGGGGTGGCCAAGGGCATGCCAAAGCACATGCGGGGCTACAGCAAGCTTGCTCCCACGCCAACTTCTCCTTCCAGCTCTGTGAAGCCCTCCGTCGGTTCCGCTTCCGGCCCCACCTCCGATTGCCATTAGCGTTAGGGTTAGGGTTAGGGTTAGGGTTAGGAGAAGGACAAAGCGTGGAGACAAAAATGGAGTGGGGTGGCCAAGGGCATGCCAAAGCACATGCGGGGCTACAGCAAGCTTGCTCCCACGCCAACTTCTCCTTCCAGCTCTGTGAAGCCCTCCGTCGGTTCCGCTTCCGGCCCCACCTCCGATTGCCATTAGCGTTAGGGTTAGGGTTAGGGTTAGGGTTAGGAGAAGGACAAAGCGTGGAGACAAAAATGGAGTGGGGTGGCCAAGGGCATGCCAAAGCACATGCGGGGCTACAGCAAGCTTGCTCCCACGCCAACTTCTCCTTCCAGCTCTGTGAAGCCCTCCGTCGGTTCCGCTTCCGGCCCCACCTCCGATTGCCATTAGCGTTAGGGTTAGGGTTAGGGTTAGGGTTAGGAGAAGGACAAAGCGTGGAGACAAAAATGGAGTGGGGTGGCCAAGGGCATGCCAAAGCACATGCGGGGCTACAGCAAGCTTGCTCCCACGCCAACTTCTCCTTCCAGCTCTGTGAAGCCCTCCGTCGGTTCCGCTTCCGGCCCCACCTCCGATTGCCATTAGCGTTAGGGTTAGGGTTAGGGTTAGGGTTAGGAGAGAAGGACAAAGCGTGGAGACAAAAATGGAGTGGGGTGGCCAAGGGCATGCCAAAGCACATGCGGGGCTACAGCAAGCTTGCTCCCACGCCAACTTCTCCTTCCAGCTCTGTGAAGCCCTCCGTCGGTTCCGCTTCCGGCCCCACCTCCGATTGCCATTAGCGTTAGGGTTAGGGTTAGGGTTAGGGTTAGGAGAAGGACAAAGCGTGGAGACAAAAATGGAGTGGGGTGGCCAAGGGCATGCCAAAGCACATGCGGGGCTACAGCAAGCTTGCTCCCACGCCAACTTCTCCTTCCAGCTCTGTGAAGCCCTCCGTCGGTTCCGCTTCCGGCCCCACCTCCGATTGCCATTAGCGTTAGGGTTAGGGTTAGGGTTAGGGTTAGGAGAAGGACAAAGCGTGGAGACAAAAATGGAGTGGGGTGGCCAAGGGCATGCCAAAGCACATGCGGGGCTACAGCAAGCTTGCTCCCACGCCAACTTCTCCTTCCAGCTCTGTGAAGCCCTCCGTCGGTTCCGCTTCCGGCCCCACCTCCGATTGCCATTAGGGTTAGGGTTAGGGTTAGGGTTAGGAGAAGGACAAAGCGTGGAGACAAAAATGGAGTGGGGTGGCCAAGGGCATGCCAAAGCACATGCGGGGCTACAGCAAGCTTGCTCCCACGCCAACTTCTCCTTCCAGCTCTGTGAAGCCCTCCGTCGGTTCCGCTTCCGGCCCCACCTCCGATTGCCATTAGCGTTAGGGTTAGGGTTAGGGTTAGGGTTAGGAGAAGGACAAGCGTGGAGACAAAAATGGAGTGGGGTGGCCAAGGGCATGCCAAAGCACATGCGGGGCTACAGCAAGCTTGCTCCCACGCCAACTTCTCCTTCCAGCTCTGTGAAGCCCTCCGTCGGTTCCGCTTCCGGCCCCACCTCCGATTGCCATTAGCGTTAGGGTTAGGGTTAGGGTTAGGGTTAGGAGAAGGACAAAGCGTGGAGACAAAAATGGAGTGGGGTGGCCAAGGGCATGCCAAAGCACATGCGGGGCTACAGCAAGCTTGCTCCCACGCCAACTTCTCCTTCCAGCTCTGTGAAGCCCTCCGTCGGTTCCGCTTCCGGCCCCACCTCCGATTGCCATTAGCGTTAGGGTTAGGGTTAGGGTTAGGGTTAGGAGAAGGACAAAGCGTGGAGACAAAAATGGAGTGGGGTGGCCAAGGGCATGCCAAAGCACATGCGGGGCTACAGCAAGCTTGCTCCCACGCCAACTTCTCCTTCCAGCTCTGTGAAGCCCTCCGTCGGTTCCGCTTCCGGCCCCACCTCCGATTGCCATTAGCGTTAGGGTTAGGGTTAGGGTTAGGGTTAGGAGAAGGACAAAGCGTGGAGACAAAAATGGAGTGGGGTGGCCAAGGGCATGCCAAAGCACATGCGGGGCTACAGCAAGCTTGCTCCCACGCCAACTTCTCCTTCCAGCTCTGTGAAGCCCTCCGTCGGTTCCGCTTCCGGCCCCACCTCCGATTGCCATTAGCGTTAGGGTTAGGGTTAGGGTTAGGGTTAGGAGAAGGACAAAGCGTGGAGACAAAAATGGAGTGGGGTGGCCAAGGGCATGCCAAAGCACATGCGGGGCTACAGCAAGCTTGCTCCCACGCCAACTTCTCCTTCCAGCTCTGTGAAGCCCTCCGTCGGTTCCGCTTCCGGCCCCACCTCCGATTGCCATTAGTGTTAGGGTTAGGGTTAGGGGTTAGGGTTAGGAGAAGGACAAAGCGTGGAGACAAAAATGGAGTGGGGTGGCCAAGGGCATGCCAAAGCACATGCGGGGCTACAGCAAGCTTGCTCCCACGCCAACTTCTCCTTCCAGCTCTGTGAAGCCCTCCGTCGGTTCCGCTTCCGGCCCCACCTCCGATTGCCATTAGGGTTAGGGTTAGGGTTAGGGTTAGGGTTAGGAGAAGGACAAAGCGTGGAGACAAAAATGGAGTGGGGTGGCCAAGGGCATGCCAAAGCACATGCGGGGCTACAGCAAGCTTGCTCCCACGCCAACTTCTCCTTCCAGCTCTGTGAAGCCCTCCGTCGGTTCCGCTTCCGGCCCCACCTCCGATTGCCATTAGCGTTAGGGTTAGGGTTAGGGTTAGGAGAAGGACAAAGCGTGGAGACAAAAATGGAGTGGGGTGGCCAAGGGCATGCCAAAGCACATGCGGGGCTACAGCAAGCTTGCTCCCACGCCAACTTCTCCTTCCAGCTCTGTGAAGCCCTCCGTCGGTTCCGCTTCCGGCCCCACCTCCGATTGCCATTAGCGTTAGGGTTAGGGTTAGGGTTAGGGTTAGGAGAAGGACAAAGCGTGGAGACAAAAATGGAGTGGGGTGGCCAAGGGCATGCCAAAGCACATGCGGGGCTACAGCAAGCTTGCTCCCACGCCAACTTCTCCTTCCACCTCTGTAAAGCCCTCCGTCGGTTTCCGCTTCCGGCCCCACCTCCGATTGCCATTAGCGTTAGGGTTAGGGTTAGGGTTAGGGTTAGGAGAAGGACAAAGCGTGGAGACAAAAATGGAGTGGGGTGGCCAAGGGCATGCCAAAGCACATGCGGGGCTACAGCAAGCTTGCTCCCACGCCAACTTCTCCTTCCAGCTCTGTGAAGCCCTCCGTCGGTTTCCGCTTCCCGGCCCCACCTCCGATTGCCATTAGCGTTAGGGTTAGGGTTAGGGTTAGGAGAAGGACAAAGCGTGGAGACAAAAATGGAGTGGGGTGGCCAAGGGCATGCCAAAGCACATGCGGGG
>NW_027182649.1:0-43108 GCF_040807025.1 Struthio camelus
TCCCCTCCCCGCCCTCCCCAAACACTTTTTTACACCCTTTCACCCCCTCGCACGCCTTTTCCCGCCTCCCCCGCTCCTCTCCCCCTCACTTCCGGTTTCCGCCTCCCACTTCCGGGTTTCCGACTCCCCAACTTCCGGGTTCCAACAAATCCCCTCCCCGCCCTCCCCAAACACTTTTTTACACCATTTCTCCCCCTCGCGCGCCTTTCCCGCCTCCCCCGCTCCTCTCCCCCTCACTTCCGGTTTCCGCCTCCACTTCCGGGTTTCCGACTCCCACTTCCGGGTTCCAACAAATCCCCTCCCCGCCCTCCCCAAACACTTTTTTACACCCTTTCTCCCCCTCGGACGCCTTTTCCCGCCTCCCCCGCTCCTCTCCCCCTCACTTCCGGTTTCCGCCTCCCACTTCCGGGTTTACGACTCCCACTTCCGGGTTCCAACAAATCCCCTCCCCGCCCTCCCCAAACACTTTTTTTCGCCGTTTCTCCCCTCGGACGCCTTTTCCCGCCTCCCCCGCTCCTCTCCCCCTCACTTCCGGTTTCCGCCTCCCACTTCCGGGTTTCCGACTCCCACTTCCGGGTTCCAACAAATCCCCTCCCCGCCCTCCCCAAAACACTTTTTTACACCGTTTCCCCCCCTCGCACGCCTTTTCCCGCCTCCCCCGCTCCTCTCCCCCTCACTTCCGGTTTCCGCCTCCCACTTCCGGGTTTCCGACTCCCACTTCCGGGTTCCAACAAATCCCCTCCCCGCCCTCCCCAAACACTTTTTTACGCCGTTTCACCCCCTCGCGCGCCTTTTCCCGCCTCCCCCGCTCCTCTCCCCCTCACTTCCGGTTTCCGCCTCCCACTTCCCGGGTTTACGACTCCCACTTCCGGGTTCCAACAAATCCCCTCCCCGCCCTCCCCCAAACACTTTTTTTCGCCGTTTCACACCCTCGGACGCCTTTTCCCGCCTCCCCCGCTCCTCTCCCCTCACTTCCGGTTTCCGCCTCCACTTCCGGGTTTACGACTCCCACTTCCGGGTTCCAACAAATCCCCTCCCCGCCCTCCCCAAACACTTTTTTACACCGTTTCCCCCCCTCGCACGCCTTTTCCCGCCTCCCTCGCTCCTCTCCCCTCACTTCCGGTTTCCGCCTCCCACTTCCGGGTTTCCGCCTCCCACTTCCGGGTTCCAACAAATCCCCTCCCGCCCTCCCCAAACACTTTTTTACACCCTTTCACCCCCTCGGGCGCCTTTTCCGCCTCCCCCGCTCCTCTCCCCCTCACTTCCGGTTTCCGCCTCCCACTTCCGGGTTTACGACTCCACTTCCGGGTTCCAACAAATCCCCTCCCCGCCCTCCCCAAACACTTTTTTACACCCTTTCACCCCCTCGGGCGCCTTTTCCCGCCTCCCCGCTCCTCTCCCCCTCACTTCCGGTTTCCGCCTCCCACTTCCGGGTTTACGACTCCCACTTCCGGGTTCCAACAAATCCCCTCACTGCCCTCCCCAAACACTTTTTACACCCTTTCACCCCCTCGGGGGCCTTTTCCCGCCTCCCCCGCTCCTCTCCCCCTCACTTCCGGTTTCCGCCTCCCACTTCCGGGTTTCCGACTCCCACTTCCGGGTTCCAACAAATCCCCTCCCCGCCCTCCCCAAACACTTTTTTACACCGTTTCTCCCCCTCGGACGCCTTTTCCCGCCTCCCCCGCTCCTCTCCCCTCACTTCCGGTTTCCGCCTCCCACTTCCGGGTTTCCGCCTCCCACTTCCGGGTTCCAACAAATCCCCTCCCCCGCCCTCCCCAAACACTTTTTTACACCGTTTCTCCCCTCGGCGCCTTTTCCCGCCTCCCCCGCTCCTCTCCCCCTCACTTCCGGTTTCCGCCTCCCACTTCCGGGTTTCCGACTCCCACTTCCGGGTTCCAACAAATCCCCTCCCCGCCCTCCCCAAACACTTTTTTACACCCTTTCACCCCCTCGCACGCCTTTTCCCGTCTCCCCCGCTCCTCTCCCCCTCACTTCCGGTTTCCGCCTCCCACTTCCGGGTTTCCGACTCCCACTTCCGGGTTCCAACAAATCCCCTCCCCGCCCTCCCCAAACACTTTTTTACACCCTTTCACCCCCTCGCGCGCCTTTTCCCGCCTCCCCGCTCCTCTCCCCCTCACTTCCGGTTTCCGCCTCCCCACTTCCGGGTTTCCGACTCCCACTTCCGGGTTCCACCCAATCCCCTCCCCCGCCCTCCCCAAACACTTTTTTACACCCTTTCACCCCCTCGCACGCCTTTTCCCGCCTCCCCCGCTCCTCTCCCCCTCACTTCCGGTTTCCGCCTCCCACTCCGGGTTTCCGCCTCCAACTTCCGGGTTCCAACAAATCCCCTCCCCCGCCCTCCCCAAACACTTTTTGACACCGTTTCACCCCTCGGGCGCCTTTTCCCGCCTCCCCGCTCCCCCCTCACTTCCGGTTTCGGCCTCCCACTTCCGGGTTTCCGCCTCCCACTTCCGGGTTCCAACAAATCCCCTCCCCGCCCTCCCCAAACACTTTTTTACACCGTTTCTCCCCCTCGCGCGCCTTTTCCCGCCTCCCCCGCTCCTCTCCCCCTCACTTCCGGTTTCCGCCTCCCACTTCCGGGTTTCCGCCTCCCACTTCCGGGTTCCAACAAATCCCCTCCCCGCCCTCCCCAAACACTTTTTTACACCGTTTCTCCCCCTCGGACGCCTTTTCCCGCCTCCCCCGCTCCTCTCCCCCTCACTTCCGGTTTCCGCCTCCCACTTCCGGGTTTCCGCCTCCCACTTCCGGGTTCCAACAAATCCCCTCCCCCGCCCTCCCCAAACACTTTTTGACACCGTTTCACACCCTCGGACGCCTTTTCCCGCCTCCCCCGCTCCTCTCCCCCTCACTTCCGGTTTCCGCCTCCCACTTCCGGGTTTACGACTCCCACTTCCGGGTTCCAACAAATCCCCTCCCCGCCCTCCCCAAACACTTTTTTACACCCTTTCACCCCCTCGGGCGCCTTTTCCCGCCTCCCCCGCTCCTCTCCCCCTCACTTCCGGTTTCCGCCTCCCACTTCCGGGTTTCCGCCTCCCACTTCCGGGTTCCAACAAATCCCCTCCCCGCCCTCCCCAAACACTTTTTTACACCCTTTCACCCCCTCGGGCGCCTTTTCCCGCCTCCCCCGCTCCTCTCCCCCTCACTTCCGGTTTCCGCCTCCCACTTCCGGGTTTCCGCCTCCCACTTCCGGGTTCCAACAAATCCCCTCCCCGCCCTCCCCAAACACTTTTTTACACCGTTTCTCCCCCTCGCACGCCTTTTCCCGCCTCCCCCGCTCCTCTCCCCCTCACTTCCGGTTTCCGCCTCCCACTTCCGGGTTTCCGACTCCCACTTCCGGGTTCCAACAAATCCCCTCCCCGCCCTCCCCAAACACTTTTTTACACCCTTTCACCCCCTCGCGCGCCTTTTCCCGCCTCCCCCGCTCCTCTCCCCCTCACTTCCGGTTTCCGCCTCCCACTTCCGGGTTTCCGCCTCCCACTTCCGGGTTCCAACAAATCCCCTCCCCGCCCTCCCCAAACACTTTTTTACACCCTTTCACCCCCTCGGGCGCCTTTTCCCGCCTCCCCCGCTCCTCTCCCCCTCACTTCCGGTTTCCGCCTCCCACTTCCGGGTTTCCGCCTCCCACTTCCGGGTTCCACCCAATCCCCTCCCCCGCCCTCCCCAAACACTTTTTGACACCGTTTCACCCCCTCGGACGCCTTTTCCCGCCTCCCCCGCTCCTCTCCCCCTCACTTCCGGTTTCGGCCTCCCACTTCCGGGTTTCCGCCTCCCACTTCCGGGTTCCACCCAATCCCCTCCCCCGCCCTCCCCAAACACTTTTTGACACCGTTTCACCCCCTCGGGCGCCTTTTCCCGCCTCCCCCGCTCCTCTCCCCCTCACTTCCGGTTTCGGCCTCCCACTTCCGGGTTTCCGACTCCCACTTCCGGGTTCCACCCAATCCCCTCCCCCGCCCTCCCCAAACACTTTTTGACACCGTTTCACCCCCTCGGACGCCTTTTCCCGCCTCCCCCGCTCCTCTCCCCCTCACTTCCGGTTTCGGCCTCCCACTTCCGGGTTTCCGCCTCCCACTTCCGGGTTCCACCCAATCCCCTCCCCCGCCCTCCCCAAACACTTTTTGACACCGTTTCACCCCCTCGGACGCCTTTTCCCGCCTCCCCCGCTCCTCTCCCCTCACTTCCGGTTTCGGCCTCCCACTTCCGGGTTTCCGCCTCCCACTTCCGGGTTCCAACAAATCCCCTCCCCCGCCCTCCCCAAACACTTTTTGACACCGTTTCACCCCCTCGGGCGCCTTTTCCCGCCTCCCCCGCTCCTCTCCCCCTCACTTCCGGTTTCGGCCTCCCACTTCCGGGTTTCCGCCTCCCACTTCCGGGTTCCAACAAATCCCCTCCCCCGCCCTCCCCAAACACTTTTTTACACCGTTTCACCCCCTCGGGCGCCTTTTCCCGCCTCCCCCGCTCCTCTCCCCCTCACTTCCGGTTTCGGCCTCCCACTTCCGGGTTTCCGCCTCCCACTTCCGGGTTCCACCCAATCCCCTCCCCCGCCCTCCCCAAACACTTTTTGACACCGTTTCACCCCCTCGGACGCCTTTTTCCGCCTCCCCCGCTCCTCTCCCCCTCACTTCCGGTTTCGGCCTCCCACTTCCGGGTTTCCGCCTCCAACTTCCGGGTTCCAACAAATCCCCTCCCCCGCCCTCCCCAAACACTTTTTGACACCGTTTCACCCCCTCGGGCGCCTTTTCCCGCCTCCCCCGCTCCTCTCCCCCTCACTTCCGGTTTCGGCCTCCCACTTCCGGGTTTCCGCCTCCCACTTCCGGGTTCCAACAAATCCCCTCCCCGCCCTCCCCAAACACTTTTTTACACCGTTTCTCACCCTCACACGCCTTTTCCCGCCTCCCCCGCTCCTCTCCCCCTCACTTCCGGTTTCCGCCTCCCACTTCCGGGTTTCCGCCTCCCACTTCCGGGTTCCAACAAATCCCCTCCCCGCCCTCCCCAAACACTTTTTTACACCGTTTCTCACCCTCACACGCCTTTTCCCGCCTCCCCCGCTCCTCTCCCCCTCACTTCCGGTTTCCGCCTCCCACTTCCGGGTTTCCGACTCCCACTTCCGGGTTCCAACAAATCCCCTCCCCGCCCTCCCCAAACACTTTTTTACACCCTTTCACCCCCTCGCGCGCCTTTTCCCGCCTCCCCCGCTCCTCTCCCCTCACTTCCGGTTTCCGCCTCCCACTTCCGGTTTCCGCCTCCCACTTCCGGGTTCCAACAAATCCCCTCCCCGCCCTCCCCAAACACTTTTTTACACCCTTTCACCCCCTCGCGCGCCTTTTCCCGCCTCCCCCGCTCCTCTCCCCCTCACTTCCGGTTTCCGCCTCCCACTTCCGGGTTTCCGACTCCCACTTCCGGGTTCCAACAAATCCCCTCCCCGCCCTCCCCAAACACTTTTTTACACCGTTTCACACCCTCGGACGCCTTTTCCCGCCTCCCCCGCTCCTCTCCCCCTCACTTCCGGTTTCCGCCTCCCACTTCCGGGTTTCCGCCTCCCACTTCCGGGTTCCAACAAATCCCCTCCCCGCCCTCCCCAAACACTTTTTGACACCGTTTCACCCCCTCGCACGCCTTTTCCCGCCTCCCCCGCTCCTCTCCCCCTCACTTCCGGTTTCCGCCTCCCACTTCCGGGTTTCCGACTCCCACTTCCGGGTTCCAACAAATCCCCTCCCCGCCCTCCCCAAACACTTTTTTACACCGTTTCACCCCCTCGGGCGCCTTTTCCCGCCTCCCCCGCTCCTCTCCCCCTCACTTCCGGTTTCCGCCTCCCACTTCCGGGTTTCCGCCTCCCACTTCCGGGTTCCAACAAATCCCCTCCCCGCCCTCCCCAAACACTTTTTTACACCCTTTCACCCCCTCGGGCGCCTTTTCCCGCCTCCCCCGCTCCTCTCCCCCTCACTTCCGGTTTCCGCCTCCCACTTCCGGGTTTCCGCCTCCCACTTCCGGGTTCCAACAAATCCCCTCCCCGCCCTCCCCAAACACTTTTTTACACCCTTTCACCCCCTCGGGCGCCTTTTCACGCCTCCCCCGCTCCTCTCCCCCTCACTTCCGGTTTCCGCCTCCCACTTCCGGGTTTCCGCCTCCCACTTCCGGGTTCCAACAAATCCCCTCCCCGCCCTCCCCAAACACTTTTTTACACCGTTTCTCCCCCTCGCACGCCTTTTCCCGCCTCCCCCGCTCCTCTCCCCCTCACTTCCGGTTTCCGCCTCCCACTTCCGGGTTTCCGACTCCCACTTCTGGGTTCCAACAAATCCCCTCCCCGCCCTCCCCAAACACTTTTTTACACCCTTTCACCCCCTCGGACGCCTTTTCCCGCCTCCCCCGCTCCTCTCCCCCTCACTTCCGGTTTCCGCCTCCCACTTCCGGGTTTCCGCCTCCCACTTCCGGGTTCCAACAAATCCCCTCCCCGCCCTCCCCAAACACTTTTTTACACCGTTTCTCACCCTCACACGCCTTTTCCCGCCTCCCCCGCTCCTCTCCCCCTCACTTCCGGTTTCCGCCTCCCACTTCCGGGTTTCCGCCTCCCACTTCCGGGTTCCAACAAATCCCCTCCCCGCCCTCCCCAAACACTTTTTTACACCGTTTCTCCCCCTCGGACGCCTTTTCCCGCCTCCCCCGCTCCTCTCCCCCTCACTTCCGGTTTCCGCCTCCCACTTCCGGGTTTCCGCCTCCCACTTCCGGGTTCCAACAAATCCCCTCCCCGCCCTCCCCAAACACTTTTTTACACCGTTTCACCCCCTCGGGCGCCTTTTCCCGCCTCCCCCGCTCCTCTCCCCCTCACTTCCGGTTTCCGCCTCCCACTTCCGGGTTTCCGCCTCCCACTTCCGGGTTCCAACAAATCCCCTCCCCGCCCTCCCCAAACACTTTTTGACACCGTTTCACCCCCTCGCGCGCCTTTTCCCGCCTCCCCCGCTCCTCTCCCCCTCACTTCCGGTTTCCGCCTCCCACTTCCGGGTTTCCGCCTCCCACTTCCGGGTTCCAACAAATCCCCTCCCCGCCCTCCCCAAACACTTTTTTACACCCTTTCACCCCCTCGGGCGCCTTTTCCCGCCTCCCCCGCTCCTCTCCCCCTCACTTCCGGTTTCCGCCTCCCACTTCCGGGTTTCCGCCTCCCACTTCCGGGTTCCAACAAATCCCCTCCCCGCCCTCCCCAAACACTTTTTTACACCCTTTCACCCCCTCGGGCGCCTTTTCCCGCCTCCCCCGCTCCTCTCCCCCTCACTTCCGGTTTCCGCCTCCCACTTCCGGGTTTCCGCCTCCCACTTCCGGGTTCCAACAAATCCCCTCCCCGCCCTCCCCAAACACTTTTTTACACCCTTTCACCCCCTCGGGCGCCTTTTCACGCCTCCCCCGCTCCTCTCCCCCTCACTTCCGGTTTCCGCCTCCCACTTCCGGGTTTACGACTCCCACTTCCGGGTTCCAACAAATCCCCTCCCCGCCCTCCCCAAACACTTTTTTACACCGTTTCTCCCCCTCGCACGCCTTTTCCCGCCTCCCCCGCTCCTCTCCCCCTCACTTCCGGTTTCCGCCTCCCACTTCCGGGTTTCCGACTCCCACTTCTGGGTTCCAACAAATCCCCTCCCCGCCCTCCCCAAACACTTTTTTACACCCTTTCACCCCCTCGGACGCCTTTTCCCGCCTCCCCCGCTCCTCTCCCCCTCACTTCCGGTTTCCGCCTCCCACTTCCGGGTTTCCGCCTCCCACTTCCGGGTTCCAACAAATCCCCTCCCCGCCCTCCCCAAACACTTTTTTACACCGTTTCTCACCCTCACACGCCTTTTCCCGCCTCCCCCGCTCCTCTCCCCCTCACTTCCGGTTTCCGCCTCCCACTTCCGGGTTTCCGCCTCCCACTTCCGGGTTCCAACAAATCCCCTCCCCGCCCTCCCCAAACACTTTTTTACACCGTTTCTCCCCCTCGGACGCCTTTTCCCGCCTCCCCCGCTCCTCTCCCCCTCACTTCCGGTTTCCGCCTCCCACTTCCGGGTTTCCGCCTCCCACTTCCGGGTTCCAACAAATCCCCTCCCCGCCCTCCCCAAACACTTTTTTACACCGTTTCACCCCCTCGGGCGCCTTTTCCCGCCTCCCCCGCTCCTCTCCCCCTCACTTCCGGTTTCCGCCTCCCACTTCCGGGTTTCCGCCTCCCACTTCCGGGTTCCAACAAATCCCCTCCCCGCCCTCCCCAAACACTTTTTTACACCGTTTCACCCCCTCGCACGCCTTTTCCCGCCTCCCCCGCTCCTCTCCCCCTCACTTCCGGTTTCCGCCTCCCACTTCCGGGTTTCCGCCTCCCACTTCCGGGTTCCAACAAATCCCCTCCCCGCCCTCCCCAAACACTTTTTGACACCGTTTCACCCCCTCGCGCGCCTTTTCCCGCCTCCCCCGCTCCTCTCCCCCTCACTTCCGGTTTCCGCCTCCCACTTCCGGGTTTCCGACTCCCACTTCCGGGTTCCAACAAATCCCCTCCCCGCCCTCCCCAAACACTTTTTGACACCGTTTCACCCCCTCACACGCCTTTTCCCGCCTCCCCCGCTCCTCTCCCCCTCACTTCCGGTTTCCGCCTCCCACTTCCGGGTTTACGACTCCCACTTCCGGGTTCCAACAAATCCCCTCCCCGCCCTCCCCAAACACTTTTTTACACCGTTTCACACCCTCGGACGCCTTTTCCCGCCTCCCCCGCTCCTCTCCCCCTCACTTCCGGTTTCCGCCTCCCACTTCCGGGTTTCCGCCTCCCACTTCCGGGTTCCAACAAATCCCCTCCCCGCCCTCCCCAAACACTTTTTTACACCCTTTCACCCCCTCGGGCGCCTTTTCCCGCCTCCCCCGCTCCTCTCCCCCTCACTTCCGGTTTCCGCCTCCCACTTCCGGGTTTCCGCCTCCCACTTCCGGGTTCCAACAAATCCCCTCCCCGCCCTCCCCAAACACTTTTTTACACCCTTTCACCCCCTCGGGCGCCTTTTCCCGCCTCCCCCGCTCCTCTCCCCCTCACTTCCGGTTTCCGCCTCCCACTTCCGGGTTTCCGCCTCCCACTTCCGGGTTCCAACAAATCCCCTCCCCGCCCTCCCCAAACACTTTTTTACACCGTTTCTCCCCCTCGCACGCCTTTTCCCGCCTCCCCCGCTCCTCTCCCCCTCACTTCCGGTTTCCGCCTCCCACTTCCGGGTTTCCGACTCCCACTTCCGGGTTCCAACAAATCCCCTCCCCGCCCTCCCCAAACACTTTTTTACACCGTTTCACCCCCTCGGGCGCCTTTTCCCGCCTCCCCCGCTCCTCTCCCCCTCACTTCCGGTTTCCGCCTCCCACTTCCGGGTTTCCGCCTCCCACTTCCGGGTTCCAACAAATCCCCTCCCCGCCCTCCCCAAACACTTTTTTACACCCTTTCACCCCCTCGGGCGCCTTTTCCCGCCTCCCCCGCTCCTCTCCCCCTCACTTCCGGTTTCCGCCTCCCACTTCCGGGTTTCCGCCTCCCACTTCCGGGTTCCACCCAATCCCCTCCCCCGCCCTCCCCAAACACTTTTTGACACCGTTTCACCCCCTCGGACGCCTTTTCCCGCCTCCCCCGCTCCTCTCCCCCTCACTTCCGGTTTCGGCCTCCCACTTCCGGGTTTCCGCCTCCCACTTCCGGGTTCCACCCAATCCCCTCCCCCGCCCTCCCCAAACACTTTTTGACACCGTTTCACCCCCTCGGGCGCCTTTTCCCGCCTCCCCCGCTCCTCTCCCCCTCACTTCCGGTTTCGGCCTCCCACTTCCGGGTTTCCGACTCCCACTTCCGGGTTCCACCCAATCCCCTCCCCCGCCCTCCCCAAACACTTTTTGACACCGTTTCACCCCCTCGGACGCCTTTTCCCGCCTCCCCCGCTCCTCTCCCCCTCACTTCCGGTTTCGGCCTCCCACTTCCGGGTTTCCGCCTCCCACTTCCGGGTTCCACCCAATCCCCTCCCCCGCCCTCCCCAAACACTTTTTGACACCGTTTCACCCCCTCGGACGCCTTTTCCCGCCTCCCCCGCTCCTCTCCCCCTCACTTCCGGTTTCCGCCTCCCACTTCCGGGTTTCCGCCTCCCACTTCCGGGTTCCAACAAATCCCCTCCCCCGCCCTCCCCAAACACTTTTTGACACCGTTTCACCCCCTCGGGCGCCTTTTCCCGCCTCCCCCGCTCCTCTCCCCCTCACTTCCGGTTTCGGCCTCCCACTTCCGGGTTTCCGCCTCCCACTTCCGGGTTCCAACAAATCCCCTCCCCCGCCCTCCCCAAACACTTTTTGACACCGTTTCACCCCCTCGGGCGCCTTTTCCCGCCTCCCCCGCTCCTCTCCCCCTCACTTCCGGTTTCGGCCTCCCACTTCCGGGTTTCCGCCTCCCACTTCCGGGTTCCACCCAATCCCCTCCCCCGCCCTCCCCAAACACTTTTTGACACCGTTTCACCCCCTCGGACGCCTTTTTCCGCCTCCCCCGCTCCTCTCCCCCTCACTTCCGGTTTCGGCCTCCCACTTCCGGGTTTCCGCCTCCAACTTCCGGGTTCCAACAAATCCCCTCCCCCGCCCTCCCCAAACACTTTTTGACACCGTTTCACCCCCTCGGGCGCCTTTTCCCGCCTCCCCCGCTCCTCTCCCCCTCACTTCCGGTTTCGGCCTCCCACTTCCGGGTTTCCGCCTCCCACTTCCGGGTTCCAACAAATCCCCTCCCCGCCCTCCCCAAACACTTTTTTACACCGTTTCTCACCCTCACACGCCTTTTCCCGCCTCCCCCGCTCCTCTCCCCCTCACTTCCGGTTTCCGCCTCCCACTTCCGGGTTTCCGCCTCCCACTTCCGGGTTCCAACAAATCCCCTCCCCGCCCTCCCCAAACACTTTTTTACACCGTTTCTCACCCTCACACGCCTTTTCCCGCCTCCCCCGCTCCTCTCCCCCTCACTTCCGGTTTCCGCCTCCCACTTCCGGGTTTCCGACTCCCACTTCCGGGTTCCAACAAATCCCCTCCCCGCCCTCCCCAAACACTTTTTTACACCCTTTCACCCCCTCGGGCGCCTTTTCCCGCCTCCCCCGCTCCTCTCCCCCTCACTTCCGGTTTCCGCCTCCCACTTCCGGGTTTCCGCCTCCCACTTCCGGGTTCCAACAAATCCCCTCCCCGCCCTCCCCAAACACTTTTTTACACCCTTTCACCCCCTCGGGCGCCTTTTCCCGCCTCCCCCGCTCCTCTCCCCCTCACTTCCGGTTTCCGCCTCCCACTTCCGGGTTTCCGACTCCCACTTCCGGGTTCCAACAAATCCCCTCCCCGCCCTCCCCAAACACTTTTTTACACCGTTTCACACCCTCGGACGCCTTTTCCCGCCTCCCCCGCTCCTCTCCCCCTCACTTCCGGTTTCCGCCTCCCACTTCCGGGTTTCCGCCTCCCACTTCCGGGTTCCAACAAATCCCCTCCCCGCCCTCCCCAAACACTTTTTGACACCGTTTCACCCCCTCGCACGCCTTTTCCCGCCTCCCCCGCTCCTCTCCCCCTCACTTCCGGTTTCCGCCTCCCACTTCCGGGTTTCCGACTCCCACTTCCGGGTTCCAACAAATCCCCTCCCCGCCCTCCCCAAACACTTTTTTACACCGTTTCACCCCCTCGGGCGCCTTTTCCCGCCTCCCCCGCTCCTCTCCCCCTCACTTCCGGTTTCCGCCTCCCACTTCCGGGTTTCCGCCTCCCACTTCCGGGTTCCAACAAATCCCCTCCCCGCCCTCCCCAAACACTTTTTTACACCCTTTCACCCCCTCGGGCGCCTTTTCCCGCCTCCCCCGCTCCTCTCCCCCTCACTTCCGGTTTCCGCCTCCCACTTCCGGGTTTCCGCCTCCCACTTCCGGGTTCCAACAAATCCCCTCCCCGCCCTCCCCAAACACTTTTTTACACCGTTTCTCCCCCTCGCACGCCTTTTCCCGCCTCCCCCGCTCCTCTCCCCCTCACTTCCGGTTTCCGCCTCCCACTTCCGGGTTTCCGCCTCCCACTTCCGGGTTCCAACAAATCCCCTCCCCGCCCTCCCCAAACACTTTTTTACACCCTTTCACCCCCTCGGGCGCCTTTTCACGCCTCCCCCGCTCCTCTCCCCCTCACTTCCGGTTTCCGCCTCCCACTTCCGGGTTTCCGCCTCCCACTTCCGGGTTCCAACAAATCCCCTCCCCGCCCTCCCCAAACACTTTTTTACACCGTTTCTCCCCCTCGCACGCCTTTTCCCGCCTCCCCCGCTCCTCTCCCCCTCACTTCCGGTTTCCGCCTCCCACTTCCGGGTTTCCGACTCCCACTTCTGGGTTCCAACAAATCCCCTCCCCGCCCTCCCCAAACACTTTTTTACACCCTTTCACCCCCTCGGACGCCTTTTCCCGCCTCCCCCGCTCCTCTCCCCCTCACTTCCGGTTTCCGCCTCCCACTTCCGGGTTTCCGCCTCCCACTTCCGGGTTCCAACAAATCCCCTCCCCGCCCTCCCCAAACACTTTTTTACACCGTTTCTCACCCTCACACGCCTTTTCCCGCCTCCCCCGCTCCTCTCCCCCTCACTTCCGGTTTCCGCCTCCCACTTCCGGGTTCCAACAAATCCCCTCCCCGCCCTCCCCAAACACTTTTTTACACCGTTTCTCCCCCTCGGGCGCCTTTTCCCGCCTCCCCCGCTCCTCTCCCCCTCACTTCCGGTTTCCGCCTCCCACTTCCGGGTTTCCGCCTCCCACTTCCGGGTTCCAACAAATCCCCTCCCCGCCCTCCCCAAACACTTTTTTACACCGTTTCACCCCCTCGGGCGCCTTTTCCCGCCTCCCCCGCTCCTCTCCCCCTCACTTCCGGTTTCCGCCTCCCACTTCCGGGTTTCCGCCTCCCACTTCCGGGTTCCAACAAATCCCCTCCCCGCCCTCCCCAAACACTTTTTGACACCGTTTCACCCCCTCGCACGCCTTTTCCCGCCTCCCCCGCTCCTCTCCCCCTCACTTCCGGTTTCCGCCTCCCACTTCCGGGTTTCCGCCTCCCACTTCCGGGTTCCAACAAATCCCCTCCCCGCCCTCCCCAAACACTTTTTTACACCCTTTCACCCCCTCGGGCGCCTTTTCCCGCCTCCCCCGCTCCTCTCCCCCTCACTTCCGGTTTCCGCCTCCCACTTCCGGGTTTCCGCCTCCCACTTCCGGGTTCCAACAAATCCCCTCCCCGCCCTCCCCAAACACTTTTTTACACCCTTTCACCCCCTCGGGCGCCTTTTCCCGCCTCCCCCGCTCCTCTCCCCCTCACTTCCGGTTTCCGCCTCCCACTTCCGGGTTTCCGCCTCCCACTTCCGGGTTCCACCCAATCCCCTCCCCCGCCCTCCCCAAACACTTTTTTACACCCTTTCACCCCCTCGGGCGCCTTTTCACGCCTCCCCCGCTCCTCTCCCCCTCACTTCCGGTTTCCGCCTCCCACTTCCGGGTTTCCGCCTCCCACTTCCGGGTTCCAACAAATCCCCTCCCCGCCCTCCCCAAACACTTTTTTACACCGTTTCTCCCCCTCGCACGCCTTTTCCCGCCTCCCCCGCTCCTCTCCCCCTCACTTCCGGTTTCCGCCTCCCACTTCCGGGTTTCCGACTCCCACTTCTGGGTTCCAACAAATCCCCTCCCCGCCCTCCCCAAACACTTTTTTACACCCTTTCACCCCCTCGGACGCCTTTTCCCGCCTCCCCCGCTCCTCTCCCCCTCACTTCCGGTTTCCGCCTCCCACTTCCGGGTTTCCGCCTCCCACTTCCGGGTTCCAACAAATCCCCTCCCCGCCCTCCCCAAACACTTTTTTACACCGTTTCTCACCCTCACACGCCTTTTCCCGCCTCCCCCGCTCCTCTCCCCCTCACTTCCGGTTTCCGCCTCCCACTTCCGGGTTTCCGCCTCCCACTTCCGGGTTCCAACAAATCCCCTCCCCGCCCTCCCCAAACACTTTTTGACACCGTTTCTCCCCCTCGGACGCCTTTTCCCGCCTCCCCCGCTCCTCTCCCCCTCACTTCCGGTTTCCGCCTCCCACTTCCGGGTTTCCGCCTCCCACTTCCGGGTTCCAACAAATCCCCTCCCCGCCCTCCCCAAACACTTTTTTACACCGTTTCACCCCCTCGCACGCCTTTTCCCGCCTCCCCCGCTCCTCTCCCCCTCACTTCCGGTTTCGGCCTCCCACTTCCGGGTTTCCGCCTCCCACTTCCGGGTTCCAACAAATCCCCTCCCCGCCCTCCCCAAACACTTTTTGACACCGTTTCACCCCCTCGCACGCCTTTTCCCGCCTCCCCCGCTCCTCTCCCCCTCACTTCCGGTTTCCGCCTCCCACTTCCGGGTTTCCGCCTCCCACTTCCGGGTTCCAACAAATCCCCTCCCCGCCCTCCCCAAACACTTTTTGACACCGTTTCACCCCCTCGCGCGCCTTTTCCCGCCTCCCCCGCTCCTCTCCCCCTCACTTCCGGTTTCCGCCTCCCACTTCCGGGTTTCCGACTCCCACTTCCGGGTTCCAACAAATCCCCTCCCCGCCCTCCCCAAACACTTTTTGACACCGTTTCACCCCCTCACACGCCTTTTCCCGCCTCCCCCGCTCCTCTCCCCCTCACTTCCGGTTTCCGCCTCCCACTTCCGGGTTTCCGCCTCCCACTTCCGGGTTCCAACAAATCCCCTCCCCGCCCTCCCCAAACACTTTTTTACACCGTTTCACACCCTCGGACGCCTTTTCCCGCCTCCCCCGCTCCTCTCCCCCTCACTTCCGGTTTCCGCCTCCCACTTCCGGGTTTCCGACTCCCACTTCCGGGTTCCAACAAATCCCCTCCCCGCCCTCCCCAAACACTTTTTTACACCGTTTCCCCACCTCGGGCGCCTTTTCCCGCCTCCCCCGCTCCTCTCCCCCTCACTTCCGGTTTCCGCCTCCCACTTCCGGGTTTCCGCCTCCCACTTCCGGGTTCCAACAAATCCCCTCCCCGCCCTCCCCAAACACTTTTTTACACCCTTTCACCCCCTCGGGCGCCTTTTCCCGCCTCCCCCGCTCCTCTCCCCCTCACTTCCGGTTTCGGCCTCCCACTTCCGGGTTTCCGCCTCCCACTTCCGGGTTCCAACAAATCCCCTCCCCCGCCCTCCCCAAACACTTTTTGACACCGTTTCACCCCCTCGGACGCCTTTTTCCGCCTCCCCCGCTCCTCTCCCCCTCACTTCCGGTTTCGGCCTCCCACTTCCGGGTTTCCGCCTCCCACTTCCGGGTTCCACCCAATCCCCTCCCCCGCCCTCCCCAAACACTTTTTGACACCGTTTCCCCCCCTCGCACGCCTTTTTCCGCCTCCCCCGCTCCTCTCCCCCTCACTTCCGGTTTCGGCCTCCCACTTCCGGGTTTCCGCCTCCCACTTCCGGGTTCCAACAAATCCCCTCCCCCGCCCTCCCCAAACACTTTTTGACACCGTTTCACCCCCTCGGGCGCCTTTTCCCGCCTCCCCCGCTCCTCTCCCCCTCACTTCCGGTTTCGGCCTCCCACTTCCGGGTTTCCGCCTCCCACTTCCGGGTTCCAACAAATCCCCTCCCCGCCCTCCCCAAACACTTTTTTACACCCTTTCTCCCCCTCGCACGCCTTTTCCCGCCTCCCCCGCTCCTCTCCCCCTCACTTCCGGTTTCCGCCTCCCACTTCCGGGTTTACGACTCCCACTTCCGGGTTCCAACAAATCCCCTCCCCGCCCTCCCCAAACACTTTTTTACACCGTTTCTCCCCCTCGCACGCCTTTTCCCGCCTCCCCCGCTCCTCTCCCCCTCACTTCCGGTTTCCGCCTCCCACTTCCGGGTTTCCGCCTCCCACTTCCGGGTTCCAACAAATCCCCTCCCCGCCCTCCCCAAACACTTTTTTACGCCGTTTCACCCCCTCGGGCGCCTTTTCCCGCCTCCCCCGCTCCTCTCCCCCTCACTTCCGGTTTCCGCCTCCAACTTCCGGGTTTCCGACTCCCACTTCCGGGTTTCCGACTCCCACTTCCGGGTTCCAACAAATCCCCTCCCCGCCCTCCCCAAACACTTTTTTACACCCTTTCACCCCCTCGGGCGCCTTTTCCCGCCTCCCCCGCTCCTCTCCCCCTCACTTCCGGTTTCCGCCTCCCACTTCCGGGTTTACGACTCCCACTTCCGGGTTCCAACAAATCCCCTCCCCGCCCTCCCCAAACACTTTTTTACACCCTTTCACCCCCTCGCACGCCTTTTCCCGCCTCCCCCGCTCCTCTCCCCCTCACTTCCGGTTTCCGCCTCCCACTTCCGGGTTTCCGACTCCCACTTCCGGGTTCCAACAAATCCCCTCCCCGCCCTCCCCAAACACTTTTTTACACCATTTCTCCCCCTCGCGCGCCTTTTCCCGCCTCCCCCGCTCCTCTCCCCCTCACTTCCGGTTTCCGCCTCCCACTTCCGGGTTTCCGACTCCCACTTCCGGGTTCCAACAAATCCCCTCCCCGCCCTCCCCAAACACTTTTTTACACCCTTTCTCCCCCTCGGACGCCTTTTCCCGCCTCCCCCGCTCCTCTCCCCCTCACTTCCGGTTTCCGCCTCCCACTTCCGGGTTTACGACTCCCACTTCCGGGTTCCAACAAATCCCCTCCCCGCCCTCCCCAAACACTTTTTTTCGCCGTTTCTCCCCCTCGGACGCCTTTTCCCGCCTCCCCCGCTCCTCTCCCCCTCACTTCCGGTTTCCGCCTCCCACTTCCGGGTTTCCGACTCCCACTTCCGGGTTCCAACAAATCCCCTCCCCGCCCTCCCCAAACACTTTTTTACACCGTTTCCCCCCCTCGCACGCCTTTTCCCGCCTCCCCCGCTCCTCTCCCCCTCACTTCCGGTTTCCGCCTCCCACTTCCGGGTTTCCGACTCCCACTTCCGGGTTCCAACAAATCCCCTCCCCGCCCTCCCCAAACACTTTTTTACGCCGTTTCACCCCCTCGCGCGCCTTTTCCCGCCTCCCCCGCTCCTCTCCCCCTCACTTCCGGTTTCCGCCTCCCACTTCCGGGTTTACGACTCCCACTTCCGGGTTCCAACAAATCCCCTCCCCGCCCTCCCCAAACACTTTTTTTCGCCGTTTCACACCCTCGGACGCCTTTTCCCGCCTCCCCCGCTCCTCTCCCCCTCACTTCCGGTTTCCGCCTCCCACTTCCGGGTTTACGACTCCCACTTCCGGGTTCCAACAAATCCCCTCCCCGCCCTCCCCAAACACTTTTTTACACCGTTTCCCCCCCTCGCACGCCTTTTCCCGCCTCCCTCGCTCCTCTCCCCCTCACTTCCGGTTTCCGCCTCCCACTTCCGGGTTTCCGCCTCCCACTTCCGGGTTCCAACAAATCCCCTCCCCGCCCTCCCCAAACACTTTTTTACACCCTTTCACCCCCTCGGGCGCCTTTTCCCGCCTCCCCCGCTCCTCTCCCCCTCACTTCCGGTTTCCGCCTCCCACTTCCGGGTTTACGACTCCCACTTCCGGGTTCCAACAAATCCCCTCCCCGCCCTCCCCAAACACTTTTTTACACCCTTTCACCCCCTCGGGCGCCTTTTCCCGCCTCCCCCGCTCCTCTCCCCCTCACTTCCGGTTTCCGCCTCCCACTTCCGGGTTTACGACTCCCACTTCCGGGTTCCAACAAATCCCCTCACTGCCCTCCCCAAACACTTTTTTACACCCTTTCACCCCCTCGGGGGCCTTTTCCCGCCTCCCCCGCTCCTCTCCCCCTCACTTCCGGTTTCCGCCTCCCACTTCCGGGTTTCCGACTCCCACTTCCGGGTTCCAACAAATCCCCTCCCCGCCCTCCCCAAACACTTTTTTACACCGTTTCTCCCCCTCGGACGCCTTTTCCCGCCTCCCCCGCTCCTCTCCCCCTCACTTCCGGTTTCCGCCTCCCACTTCCGGGTTTCCGCCTCCCACTTCCGGGTTCCAACAAATCCCCTCCCCCGCCCTCCCCAAACACTTTTTTACACCGTTTCTCCCCCTCGGGCGCCTTTTCCCGCCTCCCCCGCTCCTCTCCCCCTCACTTCCGGTTTCCGCCTCCCACTTCCGGGTTTCCGACTCCCACTTCCGGGTTCCAACAAATCCCCTCCCCGCCCTCCCCAAACACTTTTTTACACCCTTTCACCCCCTCGCACGCCTTTTCCCGTCTCCCCCGCTCCTCTCCCCCTCACTTCCGGTTTCCGCCTCCCACTTCCGGGTTTCCGACTCCCACTTCCGGGTTCCAACAAATCCCCTCCCCGCCCTCCCCAAACACTTTTTTACACCCTTTCACCCCCTCGGGCGCCTTTTCCCGCCTCCCCCGCTCCTCTCCCCCTCACTTCCGGTTTCCGCCTCCCACTTCCGGGTTTCCGACTCCCACTTCCGGGTTCCACCCAATCCCCTCCCCCGCCCTCCCCAAACACTTTTTGACACCGTTTCACCCCCTCGGACGCCTTTTTCCGCCTCCCCCGCTCCTCTCCCCCTCACTTCCGGTTTCGGCCTCCCACTTCCGGGTTTCCGCCTCCAACTTCCGGGTTCCAACAAATCCCCTCCCCCGCCCTCCCCAAACACTTTTTGACACCGTTTCACCCCCTCGGGCGCCTTTTCCCGCCTCCCCCGCTCCTCTCCCCCTCACTTCCGGTTTCGGCCTCCCACTTCCGGGTTTCCGCCTCCCACTTCCGGGTTCCAACAAATCCCCTCCCCGCCCTCCCCAAACACTTTTTTACACCGTTTCTCACCCTCACACGCCTTTTCCCGCCTCCCCCGCTCCTCTCCCCCTCACTTCCGGTTTCCGCCTCCCACTTCCGGGTTTCCGCCTCCCACTTCCGGGTTCCAACAAATCCCCTCCCCGCCCTCCCCAAACACTTTTTTACACCGTTTCTCCCCCTCGGACGCCTTTTCCCGCCTCCCCCGCTCCTCTCCCCCTCACTTCCGGTTTCCGCCTCCCACTTCCGGGTTTCCGCCTCCCACTTCCGGGTTCCAACAAATCCCCTCCCCGCCCTCCCCAAACACTTTTTGACACCGTTTCACACCCTCGGACGCCTTTTCCCGCCTCCCCCGCTCCTCTCCCCCTCACTTCCGGTTTCCGCCTCCCACTTCCGGGTTTCCGACTCCCACTTCCGGGTTCCAACAAATCCCCTCCCCGCCCTCCCCAAACACTTTTTTACACCCTTTCACCCCCTCGCACGCCTTTTCCCGCCTCCCCCGCTCCTCTCCCCCTCACTTCCGGTTTCCGCCTCCCACTTCCGGGTTTCCGCCTCCCACTTCCGGGTTCCAACAAATCCCCTCCCCGCCCTCCCCAAACACTTTTTTACACCCTTTCACCCCCTCGGGCGCCTTTTCCCGCCTCCCCCGCTCCTCTCCCCCTCACTTCCGGTTTCCGCCTCCCACTTCCGGGTTTCCGCCTCCCACTTCCGGGTTCCAACAAATCCCCTCCCCGCCCTCCCCAAACACTTTTTTACACCGTTTCTCCCCCTCGCACGCCTTTTCCCGCCTCCCCCGCTCCTCTCCCCCTCACTTCCGGTTTCCGCCTCCCACTTCCGGGTTTCCGACTCCCACTTCCGGGTTCCAACAAATCCCCTCCCCGCCCTCCCCAAACACTTTTTTACACCGTTTCACCCCCTCGGGCGCCTTTTCCCGCCTCCCCCGCTCCTCTCCCCCTCACTTCCGGTTTCCGCCTCCCACTTCCGGGTTTCCGCCTCCCACTTCCGGGTTCCAACAAATCCCCTCCCCGCCCTCCCCAAACACTTTTTTACACCCTTTCACCCCCTCGGGCGCCTTTTCCCGCCTCCCCCGCTCCTCTCCCCCTCACTTCCGGTTTCCGCCTCCCACTTCCGGGTTTCCGCCTCCCACTTCCGGGTTCCACCCAATCCCCTCCCCCGCCCTCCCCAAACACTTTTTGACACCGTTTCACCCCCTCGGACGCCTTTTCCCGCCTCCCCCGCTCCTCTCCCCCTCACTTCCGGTTTCGGCCTCCCACTTCCGGGTTTCCGCCTCCCACTTCCGGGTTCCACCCAATCCCCTCCCCCGCCCTCCCCAAACACTTTTTGACACCGTTTCACCCCCTCGGGCGCCTTTTCCCGCCTCCCCCGCTCCTCTCCCCCTCACTTCCGGTTTCGGCCTCCCACTTCCGGGTTTCCGACTCCCACTTCCGGGTTCCACCCAATCCCCTCCCCCGCCCTCCCCAAACACTTTTTGACACCGTTTCACCCCCTCGGACGCCTTTTCCCGCCTCCCCCGCTCCTCTCCCCCTCACTTCCGGTTTCGGCCTCCCACTTCCGGGTTTCCGCCTCCCACTTCCGGGTTCCACCCAATCCCCTCCCCCGCCCTCCCCAAACACTTTTTGACACCGTTTCACCCCCTCGGACGCCTTTTCCCGCCTCCCCCGCTCCTCTCCCCCTCACTTCCGGTTTCGGCCTCCCACTTCCGGGTTTCCGCCTCCCACTTCCGGGTTCCAACAAATCCCCTCCCCCGCCCTCCCCAAACACTTTTTGACACCGTTTCACCCCCTCGGGCGCCTTTTCCCGCCTCCCCCGCTCCTCTCCCCCTCACTTCCGGTTTCGGCCTCCCACTTCCGGGTTTCCGCCTCCCACTTCCGGGTTCCAACAAATCCCCTCCCCCGCCCTCCCCAAACACTTTTTTACACCGTTTCACCCCCTCGGGCGCCTTTTCCCGCCTCCCCCGCTCCTCTCCCCCTCACTTCCGGTTTCGGCCTCCCACTTCCGGGTTTCCGCCTCCCACTTCCGGGTTCCACCCAATCCCCTCCCCCGCCCTCCCCAAACACTTTTTGACACCGTTTCACCCCCTCGGACGCCTTTTTCCGCCTCCCCCGCTCCTCTCCCCCTCACTTCCGGTTTCGGCCTCCCACTTCCGGGTTTCCGCCTCCAACTTCCGGGTTCCAACAAATCCCCTCCCCCGCCCTCCCCAAACACTTTTTGACACCGTTTCACCCCCTCGGGCGCCTTTTCCCGCCTCCCCCGCTCCTCTCCCCCTCACTTCCGGTTTCGGCCTCCCACTTCCGGGTTTCCGCCTCCCACTTCCGGGTTCCAACAAATCCCCTCCCCGCCCTCCCCAAACACTTTTTTACACCGTTTCTCACCCTCACACGCCTTTTCCCGCCTCCCCCGCTCCTCTCCCCCTCACTTCCGGTTTCCGCCTCCCACTTCCGGGTTTCCGCCTCCCACTTCCGGGTTCCAACAAATCCCCTCCCCGCCCTCCCCAAACACTTTTTTACACCGTTTCTCACCCTCACACGCCTTTTCCCGCCTCCCCCGCTCCTCTCCCCCTCACTTCCGGTTTCCGCCTCCCACTTCCGGGTTTCCGACTCCCACTTCCGGGTTCCAACAAATCCCCTCCCCGCCCTCCCCAAACACTTTTTTACACCCTTTCACCCCCTCGGGCGCCTTTTCCCGCCTCCCCCGCTCCTCTCCCCCTCACTTCCGGTTTCCGCCTCCCACTTCCGGGTTTCCGCCTCCCACTTCCGGGTTCCAACAAATCCCCTCCCCGCCCTCCCCAAACACTTTTTTACACCCTTTCACCCCCTCGGGCGCCTTTTCCCGCCTCCCCCGCTCCTCTCCCCCTCACTTCCGGTTTCCGCCTCCCACTTCCGGGTTTCCGACTCCCACTTCCGGGTTCCAACAAATCCCCTCCCCGCCCTCCCCAAACACTTTTTTACACCGTTTCACACCCTCGGACGCCTTTTCCCGCCTCCCCCGCTCCTCTCCCCCTCACTTCCGGTTTCCGCCTCCCACTTCCGGGTTTCCGCCTCCCACTTCCGGGTTCCAACAAATCCCCTCCCCGCCCTCCCCAAACACTTTTTGACACCGTTTCACCCCCTCGCACGCCTTTTCCCGCCTCCCCCGCTCCTCTCCCCCTCACTTCCGGTTTCCGCCTCCCACTTCCGGGTTTCCGACTCCCACTTCCGGGTTCCAACAAATCCCCTCCCCGCCCTCCCCAAACACTTTTTTACACCGTTTCACCCCCTCGGGCGCCTTTTCCCGCCTCCCCCGCTCCTCTCCCCCTCACTTCCGGTTTCCGCCTCCCACTTCCGGGTTTCCGCCTCCCACTTCCGGGTTCCAACAAATCCCCTCCCCGCCCTCCCCAAACACTTTTTTACACCCTTTCACCCCCTCGGGCGCCTTTTCCCGCCTCCCCCGCTCCTCTCCCCCTCACTTCCGGTTTCCGCCTCCCACTTCCGGGTTTCCGCCTCCCACTTCCGGGTTCCAACAAATCCCCTCCCCGCCCTCCCCAAACACTTTTTTACACCCTTTCACCCCCTCGGGCGCCTTTTCACGCCTCCCCCGCTCCTCTCCCCCTCACTTCCGGTTTCCGCCTCCCACTTCCGGGTTTCCGCCTCCCACTTCCGGGTTCCAACAAATCCCCTCCCCGCCCTCCCCAAACACTTTTTTACACCGTTTCTCCCCCTCGCACGCCTTTTCCCGCCTCCCCCGCTCCTCTCCCCCTCACTTCCGGTTTCCGCCTCCCACTTCCGGGTTTCCGACTCCCACTTCTGGGTTCCAACAAATCCCCTCCCCGCCCTCCCCAAACACTTTTTTACACCCTTTCACCCCCTCGGACGCCTTTTCCCGCCTCCCCCGCTCCTCTCCCCCTCACTTCCGGTTTCCGCCTCCCACTTCCGGGTTTCCGCCTCCCACTTCCGGGTTCCAACAAATCCCCTCCCCGCCCTCCCCAAACACTTTTTTACACCCTTTCTCCCCCTCGCACGCCTTTTCCCGCCTCCCCCGCTCCTCTCCCCCTCACTTCCGGTTTCCGCCTCCCACTTCCGGGTTTCCGCCTCCCACTTCCGGGTTCCAACAAATCCCCTCCCCGCCCTCCCCAAACACTTTTTTACACCGTTTCTCCCCCTCGGACGCCTTTTCCCGCCTCCCCCGCTCCTCTCCCCCTCACTTCCGGTTTCCGCCTCCCACTTCCGGGTTTCCGCCTCCCACTTCCGGGTTCCAACAAATCCCCTCCCCGCCCTCCCCAAACACTTTTTTACACCGTTTCACCCCCTCGGGCGCCTTTTCCCGCCTCCCCCGCTCCTCTCCCCCTCACTTCCGGTTTCCGCCTCCCACTTCCGGGTTTCCGCCTCCCACTTCCGGGTTCCAACAAATCCCCTCCCCGCCCTCCCCAAACACTTTTTTACACCGTTTCTCACCCTCACACGCCTTTTCCCGCCTCCCCCGCTCCTCTCCCCCTCACTTCCGGTTTCCGCCTCCCACTTCCGGGTTTCCGCCTCCCACTTCCGGGTTCCAACAAATCCCCTCCCCGCCCTCCCCAAACACTTTTTTACACCGTTTCTCCCCCTCGGACGCCTTTTCCCGCCTCCCCCGCTCCTCTCCCCCTCACTTCCGGTTTCCGCCTCCCACTTCCGGGTTTCCGCCTCCCACTTCCGGGTTCCAACAAATCCCCTCCCCGCCCTCCCCAAACACTTTTTGACACCGTTTCACACCCTCGGACGCCTTTTCCCGCCTCCCCCGCTCCTCTCCCCCTCACTTCCGGTTTCCGCCTCCCACTTCCGGGTTTCCGACTCCCACTTCCGGGTTCCAACAAATCCCCTCCCCGCCCTCCCCAAACACTTTTTTACACCCTTTCACCCCCTCGGGCGCCTTTTCCCGCCTCCCCCGCTCCTCTCCCCCTCACTTCCGGTTTCCGCCTCCCACTTCCGGGTTTCCGCCTCCCACTTCCGGGTTCCAACAAATCCCCTCCCCGCCCTCCCCAAACACTTTTTTACACCCTTTCACCCCCTCGGGCGCCTTTTCCCGCCTCCCCCGCTCCTCTCCCCCTCACTTCCGGTTTCCGCCTCCCACTTCCGGGTTTCCGCCTCCCACTTCCGGGTTCCAACAAATCCCCTCCCCGCCCTCCCCAAACACTTTTTTACACCGTTTCTCCCCCTCGCACGCCTTTTCCCGCCTCCCCCGCTCCTCTCCCCCTCACTTCCGGTTTCCGCCTCCCACTTCCGGGTTTCCGACTCCCACTTCCGGGTTCCAACAAATCCCCTCCCCGCCCTCCCCAAACACTTTTTTACACCCTTTCACCCCCTCGGGCGCCTTTTCCCGCCTCCCCCGCTCCTCTCCCCCTCACTTCCGGTTTCCGCCTCCCACTTCCGGGTTTCCGCCTCCCACTTCCGGGTTCCAACAAATCCCCTCCCCGCCCTCCCCAAACACTTTTTTACACCCTTTCACCCCCTCGGGCGCCTTTTCCCGCCTCCCCCGCTCCTCTCCCCCTCACTTCCGGTTTCCGCCTCCCACTTCCGGGTTTCCGCCTCCCACTTCCGGGTTCCACCCAATCCCCTCCCCCGCCCTCCCCAAACACTTTTTGACACCGTTTCACCCCCTCGGACGCCTTTTCCCGCCTCCCCCGCTCCTCTCCCCCTCACTTCCGGTTTCGGCCTCCCACTTCCGGGTTTCCGCCTCCCACTTCCGGGTTCCACCCAATCCCCTCCCCCGCCCTCCCCAAACACTTTTTGACACCGTTTCACCCCCTCGGGCGCCTTTTCCCGCCTCCCCCGCTCCTCTCCCCCTCACTTCCGGTTTCGGCCTCCCACTTCCGGGTTTCCGACTCCCACTTCCGGGTTCCACCCAATCCCCTCCCCCGCCCTCCCCAAACACTTTTTGACACCGTTTCACCCCCTCGGACGCCTTTTCCCGCCTCCCCCGCTCCTCTCCCCCTCACTTCCGGTTTCGGCCTCCCACTTCCGGGTTTCCGCCTCCCACTTCCGGGTTCCACCCAATCCCCTCCCCCGCCCTCCCCAAACACTTTTTGACACCGTTTCACCCCCTCGGACGCCTTTTCCCGCCTCCCCCGCTCCTCTCCCCCTCACTTCCGGTTTCGGCCTCCCACTTCCGGGTTTCCGCCTCCCACTTCCGGGTTCCAACAAATCCCCTCCCCCGCCCTCCCCAAACACTTTTTGACACCGTTTCACCCCCTCGGGCGCCTTTTCCCGCCTCCCCCGCTCCTCTCCCCCTCACTTCCGGTTTCGGCCTCCCACTTCCGGGTTTCCGCCTCCCACTTCCGGGTTCCAACAAATCCCCTCCCCCGCCCTCCCCAAACACTTTTTTACACCGTTTCACCCCCTCGGGCGCCTTTTCCCGCCTCCCCCGCTCCTCTCCCCCTCACTTCCGGTTTCGGCCTCCCACTTCCGGGTTTCCGCCTCCCACTTCCGGGTTCCACCCAATCCCCTCCCCCGCCCTCCCCAAACACTTTTTGACACCGTTTCACCCCCTCGGACGCCTTTTTCCGCCTCCCCCGCTCCTCTCCCCCTCACTTCCGGTTTCGGCCTCCCACTTCCGGGTTTCCGCCTCCAACTTCCGGGTTCCAACAAATCCCCTCCCCCGCCCTCCCCAAACACTTTTTGACACCGTTTCACCCCCTCGGGCGCCTTTTCCCGCCTCCCCCGCTCCTCTCCCCCTCACTTCCGGTTTCGGCCTCCCACTTCCGGGTTTCCGCCTCCCACTTCCGGGTTCCAACAAATCCCCTCCCCGCCCTCCCCAAACACTTTTTTACACCGTTTCTCACCCTCACACGCCTTTTCCCGCCTCCCCCGCTCCTCTCCCCCTCACTTCCGGTTTCCGCCTCCCACTTCCGGGTTTCCGCCTCCCACTTCCGGGTTCCAACAAATCCCCTCCCCGCCCTCCCCAAACACTTTTTTACACCGTTTCTCACCCTCACACGCCTTTTCCCGCCTCCCCCGCTCCTCTCCCCCTCACTTCCGGTTTCCGCCTCCCACTTCCGGGTTTCCGACTCCCACTTCCGGGTTCCAACAAATCCCCTCCCCGCCCTCCCCAAACACTTTTTTACACCCTTTCACCCCCTCGGGCGCCTTTTCCCGCCTCCCCCGCTCCTCTCCCCCTCACTTCCGGTTTCCGCCTCCCACTTCCGGGTTTCCGCCTCCCACTTCCGGGTTCCAACAAATCCCCTCCCCGCCCTCCCCAAACACTTTTTTACACCCTTTCACCCCCTCGGGCGCCTTTTCCCGCCTCCCCCGCTCCTCTCCCCCTCACTTCCGGTTTCCGCCTCCCACTTCCGGGTTTCCGACTCCCACTTCCGGGTTCCAACAAATCCCCTCCCCGCCCTCCCCAAACACTTTTTTACACCGTTTCACACCCTCGGACGCCTTTTCCCGCCTCCCCCGCTCCTCTCCCCCTCACTTCCGGTTTCCGCCTCCCACTTCCGGGTTTCCGCCTCCCACTTCCGGGTTCCAACAAATCCCCTCCCCGCCCTCCCCAAACACTTTTTGACACCGTTTCACCCCCTCGCACGCCTTTTCCCGCCTCCCCCGCTCCTCTCCCCCTCACTTCCGGTTTCCGCCTCCCACTTCCGGGTTTCCGACTCCCACTTCCGGGTTCCAACAAATCCCCTCCCCGCCCTCCCCAAACACTTTTTTACACCGTTTCACCCCCTCGGGCGCCTTTTCCCGCCTCCCCCGCTCCTCTCCCCCTCACTTCCGGTTTCCGCCTCCCACTTCCGGGTTTCCGCCTCCCACTTCCGGGTTCCAACAAATCCCCTCCCCGCCCTCCCCAAACACTTTTTTACACCCTTTCACCCCCTCGGGCGCCTTTTCCCGCCTCCCCCGCTCCTCTCCCCCTCACTTCCGGTTTCCGCCTCCCACTTCCGGGTTTCCGCCTCCCACTTCCGGGTTCCAACAAATCCCCTCCCCGCCCTCCCCAAACACTTTTTTACACCCTTTCACCCCCTCGGGCGCCTTTTCACGCCTCCCCCGCTCCTCTCCCCCTCACTTCCGGTTTCCGCCTCCCACTTCCGGGTTTCCGCCTCCCACTTCCGGGTTCCAACAAATCCCCTCCCCGCCCTCCCCAAACACTTTTTTACACCGTTTCTCCCCCTCGCACGCCTTTTCCCGCCTCCCCCGCTCCTCTCCCCCTCACTTCCGGTTTCCGCCTCCCACTTCCGGGTTTCCGACTCCCACTTCTGGGTTCCAACAAATCCCCTCCCCGCCCTCCCCAAACACTTTTTTACACCCTTTCACCCCCTCGGACGCCTTTTCCCGCCTCCCCCGCTCCTCTCCCCCTCACTTCCGGTTTCCGCCTCCCACTTCCGGGTTTCCGCCTCCCACTTCCGGGTTCCAACAAATCCCCTCCCCGCCCTCCCCAAACACTTTTTTACACCCTTTCTCCCCCTCGCACGCCTTTTCCCGCCTCCCCCGCTCCTCTCCCCCTCACTTCCGGTTTCCGCCTCCCACTTCCGGGTTTCCGCCTCCCACTTCCGGGTTCCAACAAATCCCCTCCCCGCCCTCCCCAAACACTTTTTTACACCGTTTCTCCCCCTCGGACGCCTTTTCCCGCCTCCCCCGCTCCTCTCCCCCTCACTTCCGGTTTCCGCCTCCCACTTCCGGGTTTCCGCCTCCCACTTCCGGGTTCCAACAAATCCCCTCCCCGCCCTCCCCAAACACTTTTTTACACCGTTTCACCCCCTCGGGCGCCTTTTCCCGCCTCCCCCGCTCCTCTCCCCCTCACTTCCGGTTTCCGCCTCCCACTTCCGGGTTTCCGCCTCCCACTTCCGGGTTCCAACAAATCCCCTCCCCGCCCTCCCCAAACACTTTTTGACACCGTTTCACCCCCTCGCACGCCTTTTCCCGCCTCCCCCGCTCCTCTCCCCCTCACTTCCGGTTTCCGCCTCCCACTTCCGGGTTTCCGCCTCCCACTTCCGGGTTCCAACAAATCCCCTCCCCGCCCTCCCCAAACACTTTTTTACACCCTTTCACCCCCTCGGGCGCCTTTTCCCGCCTCCCCCGCTCCTCTCCCCCTCACTTCCGGTTTCCGCCTCCCACTTCCGGGTTTCCGCCTCCCACTTCCGGGTTCCAACAAATCCCCTCCCCGCCCTCCCCAAACACTTTTTTACACCCTTTCACCCCCTCGGGCGCCTTTTCCCGCCTCCCCCGCTCCTCTCCCCCTCACTTCCGGTTTCCGCCTCCCACTTCCGGGTTTCCGCCTCCCACTTCCGGGTTCCAACAAATCCCCTCCCCGCCCTCCCCAAACACTTTTTTACACCCTTTCACCCCCTCGGGCGCCTTTTCACGCCTCCCCCGCTCCTCTCCCCCTCACTTCCGGTTTCCGCCTCCCACTTCCGGGTTTACGACTCCCACTTCCGGGTTCCAACAAATCCCCTCCCCGCCCTCCCCAAACACTTTTTTACACCGTTTCTCCCCCTCGCACGCCTTTTCCCGCCTCCCCCGCTCCTCTCCCCCTCACTTCCGGTTTCCGCCTCCCACTTCCGGGTTTCCGACTCCCACTTCTGGGTTCCAACAAATCCCCTCCCCGCCCTCCCCAAACACTTTTTTACACCCTTTCACCCCCTCGGACGCCTTTTCCCGCCTCCCCCGCTCCTCTCCCCCTCACTTCCGGTTTCCGCCTCCCACTTCCGGGTTTCCGCCTCCCACTTCCGGGTTCCAACAAATCCCCTCCCCGCCCTCCCCAAACACTTTTTTACACCGTTTCTCACCCTCACACGCCTTTTCCCGCCTCCCCCGCTCCTCTCCCCCTCACTTCCGGTTTCCGCCTCCCACTTCCGGGTTTCCGCCTCCCACTTCCGGGTTCCAACAAATCCCCTCCCCGCCCTCCCCAAACACTTTTTTACACCGTTTCTCCCCCTCGGACGCCTTTTCCCGCCTCCCCCGCTCCTCTCCCCCTCACTTCCGGTTTCCGCCTCCCACTTCCGGGTTTCCGCCTCCCACTTCCGGGTTCCAACAAATCCCCTCCCCGCCCTCCCCAAACACTTTTTTACACCGTTTCACCCCCTCGGGCGCCTTTTCCCGCCTCCCCCGCTCCTCTCCCCCTCACTTCCGGTTTCCGCCTCCCACTTCCGGGTTTCCGCCTCCCACTTCCGGGTTCCAACAAATCCCCTCCCCGCCCTCCCCAAACACTTTTTTACACCGTTTCACCCCCTCGCACGCCTTTTCCCGCCTCCCCCGCTCCTCTCCCCCTCACTTCCGGTTTCCGCCTCCCACTTCCGGGTTTCCGCCTCCCACTTCCGGGTTCCAACAAATCCCCTCCCCGCCCTCCCCAAACACTTTTTGACACCGTTTCACCCCCTCGCGCGCCTTTTCCCGCCTCCCCCGCTCCTCTCCCCCTCACTTCCGGTTTCCGCCTCCCACTTCCGGGTTTCCGACTCCCACTTCCGGGTTCCAACAAATCCCCTCCCCGCCCTCCCCAAACACTTTTTGACACCGTTTCACCCCCTCACACGCCTTTTCCCGCCTCCCCCGCTCCTCTCCCCCTCACTTCCGGTTTCCGCCTCCCACTTCCGGGTTTACGACTCCCACTTCCGGGTTCCAACAAATCCCCTCCCCGCCCTCCCCAAACACTTTTTTACACCGTTTCACACCCTCGGACGCCTTTTCCCGCCTCCCCCGCTCCTCTCCCCCTCACTTCCGGTTTCCGCCTCCCACTTCCGGGTTTCCGCCTCCCACTTCCGGGTTCCAACAAATCCCCTCCCCGCCCTCCCCAAACACTTTTTTACACCCTTTCACCCCCTCGGGCGCCTTTTCCCGCCTCCCCCGCTCCTCTCCCCCTCACTTCCGGTTTCCGCCTCCCACTTCCGGGTTTCCGCCTCCCACTTCCGGGTTCCAACAAATCCCCTCCCCGCCCTCCCCAAACACTTTTTTACACCCTTTCACCCCCTCGGGCGCCTTTTCCCGCCTCCCCCGCTCCTCTCCCCCTCACTTCCGGTTTCCGCCTCCCACTTCCGGGTTTCCGCCTCCCACTTCCGGGTTCCAACAAATCCCCTCCCCGCCCTCCCCAAACACTTTTTTACACCGTTTCTCCCCCTCGCACGCCTTTTCCCGCCTCCCCCGCTCCTCTCCCCCTCACTTCCGGTTTCCGCCTCCCACTTCCGGGTTTCCGACTCCCACTTCCGGGTTCCAACAAATCCCCTCCCCGCCCTCCCCAAACACTTTTTTACACCGTTTCACCCCCTCGGGCGCCTTTTCCCGCCTCCCCCGCTCCTCTCCCCCTCACTTCCGGTTTCCGCCTCCCACTTCCGGGTTTCCGCCTCCCACTTCCGGGTTCCAACAAATCCCCTCCCCGCCCTCCCCAAACACTTTTTTACACCCTTTCACCCCCTCGGGCGCCTTTTCCCGCCTCCCCCGCTCCTCTCCCCCTCACTTCCGGTTTCCGCCTCCCACTTCCGGGTTTCCGCCTCCCACTTCCGGGTTCCACCCAATCCCCTCCCCCCGCCCTCCCCAAACACTTTTTGACACCGTTTCACCCCCTCGGACGCCTTTTCCCGCCTCCCCCGCTCCTCTCCCCCTCACTTCCGGTTTCGGCCTCCCACTTCCGGGTTTCCGCCTCCCACTTCCGGGTTCCACCCAATCCCCTCCCCCGCCCTCCCCAAACACTTTTTGACACCGTTTCACCCCCTCGGGCGCCTTTTCCCGCCTCCCCCGCTCCTCTCCCCCTCACTTCCGGTTTCGGCCTCCCACTTCCGGGTTTCCGACTCCCACTTCCGGGTTCCACCCAATCCCCTCCCCCGCCCTCCCCAAACACTTTTTGACACCGTTTCACCCCCTCGGACGCCTTTTCCCGCCTCCCCCGCTCCTCTCCCCCTCACTTCCGGTTTCGGCCTCCCACTTCCGGGTTTCCGCCTCCCACTTCCGGGTTCCACCCAATCCCCTCCCCCGCCCTCCCCAAACACTTTTTGACACCGTTTCACCCCCTCGGACGCCTTTTCCCGCCTCCCCCGCTCCTCTCCCCCTCACTTCCGGTTTCGGCCTCCCACTTCCGGGTTTCCGCCTCCCACTTCCGGGTTCCAACAAATCCCCTCCCCCGCCCTCCCCAAACACTTTTTGACACCGTTTCACCCCCTCGGGCGCCTTTTCCCGCCTCCCCCGCTCCTCTCCCCCTCACTTCCGGTTTCGGCCTCCCACTTCCGGGTTTCCGCCTCCCACTTCCGGGTTCCAACAAATCCCCTCCCCCGCCCTCCCCAAACACTTTTTGACACCGTTTCACCCCCTCGGGCGCCTTTTCCCGCCTCCCCCGCTCCTCTCCCCCTCACTTCCGGTTTCGGCCTCCCACTTCCGGGTTTCCGCCTCCCACTTCCGGGTTCCACCCAATCCCCTCCCCCGCCCTCCCCAAACACTTTTTGACACCGTTTCACCCCCTCGGACGCCTTTTTCCGCCTCCCCCGCTCCTCTCCCCCTCACTTCCGGTTTCGGCCTCCCACTTCCGGGTTTCCGCCTCCAACTTCCGGGTTCCAACAAATCCCCTCCCCCGCCCTCCCCAAACACTTTTTGACACCGTTTCACCCCCTCGGGCGCCTTTTCCCGCCTCCCCCGCTCCTCTCCCCCTCACTTCCGGTTTCGGCCTCCCACTTCCGGGTTTCCGCCTCCCACTTCCGGGTTCCAACAAATCCCCTCCCCGCCCTCCCCAAACACTTTTTTACACCGTTTCTCACCCTCACACGCCTTTTCCCGCCTCCCCCGCTCCTCTCCCCCTCACTTCCGGTTTCCGCCTCCCACTTCCGGGTTTCCGCCTCCCACTTCCGGGTTCCAACAAATCCCCTCCCCGCCCTCCCCAAACACTTTTTTACACCGTTTCTCACCCTCACACGCCTTTTCCCGCCTCCCCCGCTCCTCTCCCCCTCACTTCCGGTTTCCGCCTCCCACTTCCGGGTTTCCGACTCCCACTTCCGGGTTCCAACAAATCCCCTCCCCGCCCTCCCCAAACACTTTTTTACACCCTTTCACCCCCTCGGGCGCCTTTTCCCGCCTCCCCCGCTCCTCTCCCCCTCACTTCCGGTTTCCGCCTCCCACTTCCGGGTTTCCGCCTCCCACTTCCGGGTTCCAACAAATCCCCTCCCCGCCCTCCCCAAACACTTTTTTACACCCTTTCACCCCCTCGGGCGCCTTTTCCCGCCTCCCCCGCTCCTCTCCCCCTCACTTCCGGTTTCCGCCTCCCACTTCCGGGTTTCCGACTCCCACTTCCGGGTTCCAACAAATCCCCTCCCCGCCCTCCCCAAACACTTTTTTACACCGTTTCACACCCTCGGACGCCTTTTCCCGCCTCCCCCGCTCCTCTCCCCCTCACTTCCGGTTTCCGCCTCCCACTTCCGGGTTTCCGCCTCCCACTTCCGGGTTCCAACAAATCCCCTCCCCGCCCTCCCCAAACACTTTTTGACACCGTTTCACCCCCTCGCACGCCTTTTCCCGCCTCCCCCGCTCCTCTCCCCCTCACTTCCGGTTTCCGCCTCCCACTTCCGGGTTTCCGACTCCCACTTCCGGGTTCCAACAAATCCCCTCCCCGCCCTCCCCAAACACTTTTTTACACCGTTTCACCCCCTCGGGCGCCTTTTCCCGCCTCCCCCGCTCCTCTCCCCCTCACTTCCGGTTTCCGCCTCCCACTTCCGGGTTTCCGCCTCCCACTTCCGGGTTCCAACAAATCCCCTCCCCGCCCTCCCCAAACACTTTTTTACACCCTTTCACCCCCTCGGGCGCCTTTTCCCGCCTCCCCCGCTCCTCTCCCCCTCACTTCCGGTTTCCGCCTCCCACTTCCGGGTTTCCGCCTCCCACTTCCGGGTTCCAACAAATCCCCTCCCCGCCCTCCCCAAACACTTTTTTACACCCTTTCACCCCCTCGGGCGCCTTTTCACGCCTCCCCCGCTCCTCTCCCCCTCACTTCCGGTTTCCGCCTCCCACTTCCGGGTTTCCGCCTCCCACTTCCGGGTTCCAACAAATCCCCTCCCCGCCCTCCCCAAACACTTTTTTACACCGTTTCTCCCCCTCGCACGCCTTTTCCCGCCTCCCCCGCTCCTCTCCCCCTCACTTCCGGTTTCCGCCTCCCACTTCCGGGTTTCCGACTCCCACTTCTGGGTTCCAACAAATCCCCTCCCCGCCCTCCCCAAACACTTTTTTACACCCTTTCACCCCCTCGGACGCCTTTTCCCGCCTCCCCCGCTCCTCTCCCCCTCACTTCCGGTTTCCGCCTCCCACTTCCGGGTTTCCGCCTCCCACTTCCGGGTTCCAACAAATCCCCTCCCCGCCCTCCCCAAACACTTTTTTACACCGTTTCTCACCCTCACACGCCTTTTCCCGCCTCCCCCGCTCCTCTCCCCCTCACTTCCGGTTTCCGCCTCCCACTTCCGGGTTTCCGCCTCCCACTTCCGGGTTCCAACAAATCCCCTCCCCGCCCTCCCCAAACACTTTTTTACACCGTTTCTCCCCCTCGGACGCCTTTTCCCGCCTCCCCCGCTCCTCTCCCCCTCACTTCCGGTTTCCGCCTCCCACTTCCGGGTTTCCGCCTCCCACTTCCGGGTTCCAACAAATCCCCTCCCCGCCCTCCCCAAACACTTTTTTACACCGTTTCACCCCCTCGGGCGCCTTTTCCCGCCTCCCCCGCTCCTCTCCCCCTCACTTCCGGTTTCCGCCTCCCACTTCCGGGTTTCCGCCTCCCACTTCCGGGTTCCAACAAATCCCCTCCCCGCCCTCCCCAAACACTTTTTGACACCGTTTCACCCCCTCGCACGCCTTTTCCCGCCTCCCCCGCTCCTCTCCCCCTCACTTCCGGTTTCCGCCTCCCACTTCCGGGTTTCCGCCTCCCACTTCCGGGTTCCAACAAATCCCCTCCCCGCCCTCCCCAAACACTTTTTTACACCCTTTCACCCCCTCGGGCGCCTTTTCCCGCCTCCCCCGCTCCTCTCCCCCTCACTTCCGGTTTCCGCCTCCCACTTCCGGGTTTCCGCCTCCCACTTCCGGGTTCCAACAAATCCCCTCCCCGCCCTCCCCAAACACTTTTTTACACCCTTTCACCCCCTCGGGCGCCTTTTCCCGCCTCCCCCGCTCCTCTCCCCCTCACTTCCGGTTTCCGCCTCCCACTTCCGGGTTTCCGCCTCCCACTTCCGGGTTCCACCCAATCCCCTCCCCCGCCCTCCCCAAACACTTTTTTACACCCTTTCACCCCCTCGGGCGCCTTTTCACGCCTCCCCCGCTCCTCTCCCCCTCACTTCCGGTTTCCGCCTCCCACTTCCGGGTTTCCGCCTCCCACTTCCGGGTTCCAACAAATCCCCTCCCCGCCCTCCCCAAACACTTTTTTACACCGTTTCTCCCCCTCGCACGCCTTTTCCCGCCTCCCCCGCTCCTCTCCCCCTCACTTCCGGTTTCCGCCTCCCACTTCCGGGTTTCCGACTCCCACTTCTGGGTTCCAACAAATCCCCTCCCCCGCCCTCCCCAAACACTTTTTTACACCCTTTCACCCCCTCGGACGCCTTTTCCCGCCTCCCCCGCTCCTCTCCCCCTCACTTCCGGTTTCCGCCTCCCACTTCCGGGTTTCCGCCTCCCACTTCCGGGTTCCAACAAATCCCCTCCCCGCCCTCCCCAAACACTTTTTTACACCGTTTCTCACCCTCACACGCCTTTTCCCGCCTCCCCCGCTCCTCTCCCCCTCACTTCCGGTTTCCGCCTCCCACTTCCGGGTTTCCGCCTCCCACTTCCGGGTTCCAACAAATCCCCTCCCCGCCCTCCCCAAACACTTTTTTACACCGTTTCTCCCCCTCGGACGCCTTTTCCCGCCTCCCCCGCTCCTCTCCCCCTCACTTCCGGTTTCCGCCTCCCACTTCCGGGTTTCCGCCTCCCACTTCCGGGTTCCAACAAATCCCCTCCCCGCCCT
The DNA here is from genome assembly GCF_040807025.1 of Struthio camelus. NCBI lineage: Eukaryota > Metazoa > Chordata > Aves > Struthioniformes > Struthionidae > Struthio > Struthio camelus. The sequence continues at coordinate 34,596 of NW_027182649.1, forward strand.
CCCCAAACACTTTTTTACACCGTTTCACCCCCTCGGGCGCCTTTTCCCGCCTCCCCCGCTCCTCTCCCCCTCACTTCCGGTTTCGGCCTCCCACTTCCGGGTTTCCGCCTCCCACTTCCGGGTTCCAACAAATCCCCTCCCCGCCCTCCCCAAACACTTTTTGACACCGTTTCACCCCCTCGCACGCCTTTTCCCGCCTCCCCCGCTCCTCTCCCCCTCACTTCCGGTTTCCGCCTCCCACTTCCGGGTTTCCGCCTCCCACTTCCGGGTTCCAACAAATCCCCTCCCCGCCCTCCCCAAACACTTTTTGACACCGTTTCACCCCCTCGCGCGCCTTTTCCCGCCTCCCCCGCTCCTCTCCCCCTCACTTCCGGTTTCCGCCTCCCACTTCCGGGTTTCCGACTCCCACTTCCGGGTTCCAACAAATCCCCTCCCCGCCCTCCCCAAACACTTTTTGACACCGTTTCACCCCCTCACACGCCTTTTCCCGCCTCCCCCGCTCCTCTCCCCCTCACTTCCGGTTTCCGCCTCCCACTTCCGGGTTTCCGCCTCCCACTTCCGGGTTCCAACAAATCCCCTCCCCGCCCTCCCCAAACACTTTTTTACACCGTTTCACACCCTCGGACGCCTTTTCCCGCCTCCCCCGCTCCTCTCCCCCTCACTTCCGGTTTCCGCCTCCCACTTCCGGGTTTCCGACTCCCACTTCCGGGTTCCAACAAATCCCCTCCCCGCCCTCCCCAAACACTTTTTTACACCGTTTCCCCACCTCGGGCGCCTTTTCCCGCCTCCCCCGCTCCTCTCCCCCTCACTTCCGGTTTCCGCCTCCCACTTCCGGGTTTCCGCCTCCCACTTCCGGGTTCCAACAAATCCCCTCCCCGCCCTCCCCAAACACTTTTTTACACCCTTTCACCCCCTCGGGCGCCTTTTCCCGCCTCCCCCGCTCCTCTCCCCCTCACTTCCGGTTTCGGCCTCCCACTTCCGGGTTTCCGCCTCCCACTTCCGGGTTCCAACAAATCCCCTCCCCCGCCCTCCCCAAACACTTTTTGACACCGTTTCACCCCCTCGGACGCCTTTTTCCGCCTCCCCCGCTCCTCTCCCCCTCACTTCCGGTTTCGGCCTCCCACTTCCGGGTTTCCGCCTCCCACTTCCGGGTTCCACCCAATCCCCTCCCCCGCCCTCCCCAAACACTTTTTGACACCGTTTCCCCCCCTCGCACGCCTTTTTCCGCCTCCCCCGCTCCTCTCCCCCTCACTTCCGGTTTCGGCCTCCCACTTCCGGGTTTCCGCCTCCCACTTCCGGGTTCCAACAAATCCCCTCCCCCGCCCTCCCCAAACACTTTTTGACACCGTTTCACCCCCTCGGGCGCCTTTTCCCGCCTCCCCCGCTCCTCTCCCCCTCACTTCCGGTTTCGGCCTCCCACTTCCGGGTTTCCGCCTCCCACTTCCGGGTTCCACCCAATCCCCTCCCCCGCCCTCCCCAAACACTTTTTGACACCGTTTCACCCCCTCGGACGCCTTTTCCCGCCTCCCCCGCTCCTCTCCCCCTCACTTCCGGTTTCGGCCTCCCACTTCCGGGTTTCCGCCTCCCACTTCCGGGTTCCACCCAATCCCCTCCCCCGCCCTCCCCAAACACTTTTTTACACCGTTTCACCCCCTCGGACGCCTTTTCCCGCCTCCCCCGCTCCTCTCCCCCTCACTTCCGGTTTCCGCCTCCCACTTCCGGGTTTCCGCCTCCCACTTCCGGGTTCCAACAAATCCCCTCCCCCGCCCTCCCCAAACACTTTTTTACACCGTTTCACCCCCTCGGGCGCCTTTTCCCGCCTCCCCCGCTCCTCTCCCCCTCACTTCCGGTTTCGGCCTCCCACTTCCGGGTTTCCGCCTCCCACTTCCGGGTTCCACCCAATCCCCTCCCCCGCCCTCCCCAAACACTTTTTGACACCCTTTCACCCCCTCGGGCGCCTTTTCCCGCCTCCCCCGCTCCTCTCCCCCTCACTTCCGGTTTCGGCCTCCCACTTCCGGGTTTCCGCCTCCCACTTCCGGGTTCCACCCAATCCCCTCCCCCGCCCTCCCCAAACACTTTTTGACACCGTTTCACCCCCTCGGACGCCTTTTCCCGCCTCCCCCGCTCCTCTCCCCCTCACTTCCGGTTTCGGCCTCCCACTTCCGGGTTTCCGCCTCCCACTTCCGGGTTCCAACAAATCCCCTCCCCCGCCCTCCCCAAACACTTTTTGACACCGTTTCACCCCCTCGGGCGCCTTTTCCCGCCTCCCCCGCTCCTCTCCCCCTCACTTCCGGTTTCGGCCTCCCACTTCCGGGTTTCCGCCTCCCACTTCCGGGTTCCAACAAATCCCCTCCCCGCCCTCCCCAAACACTTTTTGACACCCTTTCACACCCTCGGACGCCTTTTCACGCCTCCCCCGCTCCTCTCCCCCTCACTTCCGGTTTCCGCCTCCCACTTCCGGGTTTCCGCCTCCCACTTCCGGGTTCCACCCAATCCCCTCCCCCGCCCTCCCCAAACACTTTTTGACACCGTTTCACCCCCTCGGACGCCTTTTTCCGCCTCCCCCGCTCCTCTCCCCCTCACTTCCGGTTTCGGCCTCCCACTTCCGGGTTTCCGCCTCCAACTTCCGGGTTCCAACAAATCCCCTCCCCCGCCCTCCCCAAACACTTTTTGACACCGTTTCACCCCCTCGGGCGCCTTTTCCCGCCTCCCCCGCTCCTCTCCCCCTCACTTCCGGTTTCGGCCTCCCACTTCCGGGTTTCCGCCTCCCACTTCCGGGTTCCAACAAATCCCCTCCCCGCCCTCCCCAAACACTTTTTTACACCGTTTCTCACCCTCACACGCCTTTTCCCGCCTCCCCCGCTCCTCTCCCCCTCACTTCCGGTTTCCGCCTCCCACTTCCGGGTTTCCGCCTCCCACTTCCGGGTTCCAACAAATCCCCTCCCCGCCCTCCCCAAACACTTTTTTACACCCTTTCACCCCCTCGGGCGCCTTTTCCCGCCTCCCCCGCTCCTCTCCCCCTCACTTCCGGTTTCCGCCTCCCACTTCCGGGTTTCCGCCTCCCACTTCCGGGTTCCACCCAATCCCCTCCCCCGCCCTCCCCAAACACTTTTTGACACCGTTTCACCCCCTCGGACGCCTTTTCCCGCCTCCCCCGCTCCTCTCCCCCTCACTTCCGGTTTCGGCCTCCCACTTCCGGGTTTCCGCCTCCCACTTCCGGGTTCCACCCAATCCCCTCCCCCGCCCTCCCCAAACACTTTTTGACACCGTTTCACCCCCTCGGGCGCCTTTTCCCGCCTCCCCCGCTCCTCTCCCCCTCACTTCCGGTTTCGGCCTCCCACTTCCGGGTTTCCGACTCCCACTTCCGGGTTCCACCCAATCCCCTCCCCCGCCCTCCCCAAACACTTTTTGACACCGTTTCACCCCCTCGGACGCCTTTTCCCGCCTCCCCCGCTCCTCTCCCCCTCACTTCCGGTTTCGGCCTCCCACTTCCGGGTTTCCGCCTCCCACTTCCGGGTTCCACCCAATCCCCTCCCCCGCCCTCCCCAAACACTTTTTGACACCGTTTCACCCCCTCGGACGCCTTTTCCCGCCTCCCCCGCTCCTCTCCCCCTCACTTCCGGTTTCGGCCTCCCACTTCCGGGTTTCCGCCTCCCACTTCCGGGTTCCAACAAATCCCCTCCCCCGCCCTCCCCAAACACTTTTTGACACCGTTTCACCCCCTCGGGCGCCTTTTCCCGCCTCCCCCGCTCCTCTCCCCCTCACTTCCGGTTTCGGCCTCCCACTTCCGGGTTTCCGCCTCCCACTTCCGGGTTCCAACAAATCCCCTCCCCCGCCCTCCCCAAACACTTTTTGACACCGTTTCACCCCCTCGGGCGCCTTTTCCCGCCTCCCCCGCTCCTCTCCCCCTCACTTCCGGTTTCGGCCTCCCACTTCCGGGTTTCCGCCTCCCACTTCCGGGTTCCACCCAATCCCCTCCCCCGCCCTCCCCAAACACTTTTTGACACCGTTTCACCCCCTCGGACGCCTTTTTCCGCCTCCCCCGCTCCTCTCCCCCTCACTTCCGGTTTCGGCCTCCCACTTCCGGGTTTCCGCCTCCAACTTCCGGGTTCCAACAAATCCCCTCCCCCGCCCTCCCCAAACACTTTTTGACACCGTTTCACCCCCTCGGGCGCCTTTTCCCGCCTCCCCCGCTCCTCTCCCCCTCACTTCCGGTTTCGGCCTCCCACTTCCGGGTTTCCGCCTCCCACTTCCGGGTTCCAACAAATCCCCTCCCCGCCCTCCCCAAACACTTTTTTACACCGTTTCTCACCCTCACACGCCTTTTCCCGCCTCCCCCGCTCCTCTCCCCCTCACTTCCGGTTTCCGCCTCCCACTTCCGGGTTTCCGCCTCCCACTTCCGGGTTCCAACAAATCCCCTCCCCGCCCTCCCCAAACACTTTTTTACACCGTTTCTCACCCTCACACGCCTTTTCCCGCCTCCCCCGCTCCTCTCCCCCTCACTTCCGGTTTCCGCCTCCCACTTCCGGGTTTCCGACTCCCACTTCCGGGTTCCAACAAATCCCCTCCCCGCCCTCCCCAAACACTTTTTTACACCCTTTCACCCCCTCGGGCGCCTTTTCCCGCCTCCCCCGCTCCTCTCCCCCTCACTTCCGGTTTCCGCCTCCCACTTCCGGGTTTCCGCCTCCCACTTCCGGGTTCCAACAAATCCCCTCCCCGCCCTCCCCAAACACTTTTTTACACCCTTTCACCCCCTCGGGCGCCTTTTCCCGCCTCCCCCGCTCCTCTCCCCCTCACTTCCGGTTTCCGCCTCCCACTTCCGGGTTTCCGACTCCCACTTCCGGGTTCCAACAAATCCCCTCCCCGCCCTCCCCAAACACTTTTTTACACCGTTTCACACCCTCGGACGCCTTTTCCCGCCTCCCCCGCTCCTCTCCCCCTCACTTCCGGTTTCCGCCTCCCACTTCCGGGTTTCCGCCTCCCACTTCCGGGTTCCAACAAATCCCCTCCCCGCCCTCCCCAAACACTTTTTGACACCGTTTCACCCCCTCGCACGCCTTTTCCCGCCTCCCCCGCTCCTCTCCCCCTCACTTCCGGTTTCCGCCTCCCACTTCCGGGTTTCCGACTCCCACTTCCGGGTTCCAACAAATCCCCTCCCCGCCCTCCCCAAACACTTTTTTACACCGTTTCACCCCCTCGGGCGCCTTTTCCCGCCTCCCCCGCTCCTCTCCCCCTCACTTCCGGTTTCCGCCTCCCACTTCCGGGTTTCCGCCTCCCACTTCCGGGTTCCAACAAATCCCCTCCCCGCCCTCCCCAAACACTTTTTTACACCCTTTCACCCCCTCGGGCGCCTTTTCCCGCCTCCCCCGCTCCTCTCCCCCTCACTTCCGGTTTCCGCCTCCCACTTCCGGGTTTCCGCCTCCCACTTCCGGGTTCCAACAAATCCCCTCCCCGCCCTCCCCAAACACTTTTTTACACCCTTTCACCCCCTCGGGCGCCTTTTCCCGCCTCCCCCGCTCCTCTCCCCCTCACTTCCGGTTTCCGCCTCCCACTTCCGGGTTTCCGCCTCCCACTTCCGGGTTCCAACAAATCCCCTCCCCGCCCTCCCCAAACACTTTTTTACACCCTTTCACCCCCTCGCACGCCTTTTCCCGCCTCCCCCGCTCCTCTCCCCCTCACTTCCGGTTTCCGCCTCCCACTTCCGGGTTTCCGACTCCCACTTCTGGGTTCCAACAAATCCCCTCCCCGCCCTCCCCAAACACTTTTTTACACCCTTTCACCCCCTCGGACGCCTTTTCCCGCCTCCCCCGCTCCTCTCCCCCTCACTTCCGGTTTCCGCCTCCCACTTCCGGGTTTCCGCCTCCCACTTCCGGGTTCCAACAAATCCCCTCCCCGCCCTCCCCAAACACTTTTTTACACCGTTTCTCACCCTCACACGCCTTTTCCCGCCTCCCCCGCTCCTCTCCCCCTCACTTCCGGTTTCCGCCTCCCACTTCCGGGTTTCCGCCTCCCACTTCCGGGTTCCAACAAATCCCCTCCCCGCCCTCCCCAAACACTTTTTTACACCGTTTCTCCCCCTCGGACGCCTTTTCCCGCCTCCCCCGCTCCTCTCCCCCTCACTTCCGGTTTCCGCCTCCCACTTCCGGGTTTCCGCCTCCCACTTCCGGGTTCCAACAAATCCCCTCCCCGCCCTCCCCAAACACTTTTTTACACCGTTTCACCCCCTCGGGCGCCTTTTCCCGCCTCCCCCGCTCCTCTCCCCCTCACTTCCGGTTTCCGCCTCCCACTTCCGGGTTTCCGCCTCCCACTTCCGGGTTCCAACAAATCCCCTCCCCGCCCTCCCCAAACACTTTTTGACACCGTTTCACCCCCTCGCACGCCTTTTCCCGCCTCCCCCGCTCCTCTCCCCCTCACTTCCGGTTTCCGCCTCCCACTTCCGGGTTTCCGCCTCCCACTTCCGGGTTCCAACAAATCCCCTCCCGCCCTCCCCAAACACTTTTTTACACCCTTTCACCCCCTCGGGCGCCTTTTCCCGCCTCCCCGCTCCTCTCCCCCTCACTTCCGGTTTCCGCCTCCCACTTCCGGGTTTCCGCCTCCCACTTCCGGGTTCCAACAAATCCCCTCCCCGCCCTCCCCAAACACTTTTTTACACCCTTTCACCCCCTCGGGCGCCTTTTCCCGCCTCCCCCGCTCCTCTCCCCCTCACTTCCGGTTTCCGCCTCCCACTTCCGGGTTTCCGCCTCCCACTTCCGGGTTCCACCCAATCCCCTCCCCCGCCCTCCCCAAACACTTTTTTACACCCTTTCACCCCCTCGGGCGCCTTTTCACGCCTCCCCCGCTCCTCTCCCCCTCACTTCCGGTTTCCGCCTCCCACTTCCGGGTTTCCGCCTCCCACTTCCGGGTTCCAACAAATCCCCTCCCCGCCCTCCCCCAAACACTTTTTTACACCGTTTCTCCCCCTCGCACGCCTTTTCCCGCCTCCCCCGCTCCTCTCCCCCTCACTTCCGGTTTCCGCCTCCCACTTCCGGGTTTCCGACTCCCACTTCTGGGTTCCAACAAATCCCCTCCCCGCCCTCCCCAAACACTTTTTTACACCCTTTCACCCCCTCGGACGCCTTTTCCCGCCTCCCCCGCTCCTCTCCCCCTCACTTCCGGTTTCCGCCTCCCACTTCCGGGTTTCCGCCTCCCACTTCCGGGTTCCAACAAATCCCCTCCCCGCCCTCCCCAAACACTTTTTTACACCGTTTCTCACCCTCACACGCCTTTTCCCGCCTCCCCCGCTCCTCTCCCCCTCACTTCCGGTTTCCGCCTCCCACTTCCGGGTTTCCGCCTCCCACTTCCGGGTTCCAACAAATCCCCTCCCCGCCCTCCCCAAACACTTTTTTACACCGTTTCTCCCCCTCGGACGCCTTTTCCCGCCTCCCCCGCTCCTCTCCCCCTCACTTCCGGTTTCCGCCTCCCACTTCCGGGTTTCCGACTCCCACTTCCGGGTTCCAACAAATCCCCTCCCCGCCCTCCCCAAACACTTTTTTACACCGTTTCACCCCCTCGGGCGCCTTTTCCCGCCTCCCCCGCTCCTCTCCCCCTCACTTCCGGTTTCGGCCTCCCACTTCCGGGTTTCCGCCTCCCACTTCCGGGTTCCAACAAATCCCCTCCCCGCCCTCCCCAAACACTTTTTGACACCGTTTCACCCCCTCGCACGCCTTTTCCCGCCTCCCCCGCTCCTCTCCCCCTCACTTCCGGTTTCCGCCTCCCACTTCCGGGTTTCCGCCTCCCACTTCCGGGTTCCAACAAATCCCCTCCCCGCCCTCCCCAAACACTTTTTGACACCGTTTCACCCCCTCGCGCGCCTTTTCCCGCCTCCCCGCTCCTCTCCCCCTCACTTCCGGTTTCCGCCTCCCACTTCCGGGTTTCCGACTCCCACTTCCGGGTTCCAACAAATCCCCTCCCCGCCCTCCCCAAACACTTTTTGACACCGTTTCACCCCCCACGCCTTTTCCCGCCTCCCCCGCTCCTCTCCCCCTCACTTCCGGTTTCCGCCTCCCACTTCCGGGTTTCCGCCTCCCACTTCCGGGTTCCAACAAATCCCTCCCCCGCCCTCCCCAAACACTTTTTTACACCGTTTCACACCCTCGGACGCCTTTTCCCGCCTCCCCCGCTCCCTCTCCCCCTCACTTCCGGTTTCCGCCTCCCACTTCCGGTTTCCGACTCCCACTTCCGGGTTCCAACAAATCCCCTCCCCGCCCTCCCCAAACACTTTTTTACACCGTTTCCCCACCTCGGGCGCCTTTTCCCGCCTCCCCCCGCTCCTCTCCCCCTCACTTCCGGTTTCCGCCTCCCACTTCCGGGTTTCCGCCTCCCACTTCCGGGTTCCAACAAATCCCCTCCCCGCCCTCCCCAAACACTTTTTTACACCCTTTCACCCCCTCGGGCGCCTTTTCCCGCCTCCCCCGCTCCTCTCCCCCTCACTTCCGGTTTCGGCCTCCCACTTCCGGGTTTCCGCCTCCACTTCC